>NW_026889134.1:0-12152 GCF_032173495.1 Musca vetustissima
CTACATTTTCATTTCAAATACCTGTCAGTATATTTATGGTGGAGGGTATCCATTTTTTTTTTTTTTTTTTTTTTTTTTTTTGAGTGTGAAATCTCATGAAGTACTCCCGCCATGAAAGCATTACAGGTGACATATTGGCCTATGACGTTCGAAGAAAATGTTATCAAGGACTCACCCTCTAGTCAACAGAGTGTAGTATGGTACAGAAGGTAGTCGACCGTTCTAAGGTGAAAACAACCTTAACTACATAGGCATTAGCCGATAGGCCTAGACACTTCTTAGGTAAGTTGACACGGAGAGCAAAGAAGTCTTTAAATACTCTAAATTATTTTTAAAAAACCTCGCTGGCGACTCTGGCAACCAAAAGTTCAAATATGCACTATAAAGAACGACGTATCGGAGACAATGTGCTACTGCTAGACATACCATAGTGACGACTAAAGGAAAATTTCCCACAGAAACTTCAACAAGGAAGCTGTTCCATAGAAAGTCAAGCCCCTCAAAGGCTTTGAAAATGAGAGAGGACGTGATCAACATAGGAACAGCGACGGGACTGCAAAGTAGACATCGTTGCTGCAGACAGTTTAACTATCTTTCTCGAAGCTATCGCTTCATTAATATATTAATATATTTTCGTCCGATTTTAAGTAAATGCTGCACCAAACACCCAAAATTTGGTACAGCATTTATATAAAATCGGACAAATATGTATAAACCTGAACCAATGTCAACGAAACGTACCACATTACTTTCTATACTAATATCAGTACGCTTACAAAATATTATCTTAATCGGATAAATATTAGGAGTTTGGTGTGGATTTTATATCAAATAGGACGAACATATATATGGGAGTTATATCTAAATCTGAACCGATTTTCCCCATTTCGTCCTTGGACCAAATAAGTGAGCTGTGCCTTATACTAATTGTGTGCCAATCGGCAAAATTTTGAAGCTTTGGTACACCATTTACTAAAAATCGGACGAAACTAGATATGGGAGCTACATCTAAATCTGAACCGATTTTTCCCAATTTCAATAGGGTTCGTCTCATGGCTAAACAAATGAGCTGAGCCAAATTTCCTCAAATTCGGATCATATATGCGACCGGTATTTTGTTTACAATTTAACATGGACAGACAGACAGACGGACACGCATAACTCGACTCAGAAAGTAATTCTATGCATATACTCAAAAGGAACGATGTGTCTATCTCGTTTCCTTTTGCCTGTTACAAATATATGCACAAATACATAATACCTGTACCACAGTGTGGTACAGTTATTATCTTTCGATTTGCACGAAATTTGGCATAGCGTACTGAATTACGCCTAGAATGATGTGTGCTAAGTTTCCTGAAAATCGGTTTTGAATTCGATATAGCTCCGATATATATTTTCGTCCGACATATGATAAATGGTGCACAAAATCCGAATATATTCTTCGATTTGCACGAAATTTGTCATAGCGCACTGAATTGAGTCTAGAATGATGTGTGCTAAGTTTAGTGAAGACCCGTTCAGATTTGAATCTAGCTCCCATATATATTTTCGTTCGGTTTTATATAAATGGAGAACCAAACTCCTAATGTTTGTCCGATTAACACTAAATTTTTAACAACGTATCAAATTGTGATTCGGATGACTTTATTGGGTTCTGTTGATATTGGTGCAGATCCAGTCATAGCTTCCATATGTATTTTGAAGGGATGTTTGATTGAGATTACATTTTTAACAGTGCGGCGTACCGAATAGCGTGTACCAATTTCGCTATACATAATTTTCCATAAATTTGTCCCATGGTACGCAGGCGACTCAAAATCTGGCCAAATGAAATAAAATTTATCATAGGTTGTAGAAAGACAGGTGTATGTTCCATGCAATTGTAAGGATACATATGTGCAATATACCCCAGTGGTGGTCGGCCCAGTCCGACTTTACTACTTTCCTTACTGCTGTAAGAATATTTTTTCCAGGCCTAATACAGATGGGGATTTTATAAGGAATATTTTTTCATGGCATTACAAGGGGTTGTTTTTTGCTAGATTTAAAAGAAAAATATGTTTAAAACCTTTCAAGAATTTTCAAAGGCCTAAAATTCGACGTTTACAGACCATGAAAAAACGACTGAGGAGTGGATTTTAATACCCTCCACCAGAGGAACAAAAACCTGATCCAAGGAAACCACCATTGCTGGAAGCAATGGAAAATCTTCAAAAGATGATTTTCCTATTGGAGGAGATTGAATCTACCTTTAATTGGTCGAAAATATATATGTGAAACTCCTTGGCAGCTTTTGATGAGATTTCGTGAACGTAATGACCTCTGTATGGTTCCCTAAACCTGTTATTGGAACATGAACGGATGATGTGTAGCTGGAGCAAGCGCAATGCTTCTCAGAACAACGTAAGTAAGTAAGATATTTAAGAACTTCATATTTATGACGTTTTGACGGATTATTATTTTTATGACCAATACTTTTAAAAAATAATTTTGAAAATAAAAAAGGCGCTTTTTAAATATTATAAGGGGTTTATAGCAAAACGTGTAAGAAATATTTTTCAAGGGTCATAATAAAAGTCGTCGAATTTTATATAGTTCATCATATGGAATTCCATCAAATGGATTCACGCCTCATTTTCGGTATTGTAAAGATATTGACTGAATTTTCCAACCTGCAATATGATACTTCTAGAATCCATACATATTTAAAGACAATGTTTGATATATGTCAATTTTTTTAAAGGTCCCGCACCAATTATGGCTCATTTATACGTGTCCGTCCGACCATCGGTATGTTGTTGCATTATTGTAAATAAAGAATGGGTTGATAAATTCCCACGGAATAGGATGACATTTGGTACAGGTAATTTATTAGTTTTAAGGACGAACCCTGAAATTGTCGAAAATCTGTTCAAATTTAAATATAGCTCCCATACGATTTCGCAATAATATCCAAAAGTCCAAAGGATTGACTGATTATGACGAAATTGTAACCAAATTGAATTCAGAATGATGTGTGATAAGTGTTGAGGAAATTAAATTGTTTGCCGTATGCTATGTTGCGTGTGTCATGTTTGTTCTGACCAGATTTACATATAGCTCTCGTACATAATTTTGTCTGATTTCAAATGAATGATTTCAAATAAATGACAAACCAAATATCAAAATTTTTTAGATGGAAAATTTCCGATTTCGTGTTTCCGATTCCATGATGACAAATTTTTACGGATGATTTAACTCGGTATATAGAATCTTAAGGTCATCTCTTGTGTGAACTAAAAATTGTAATACGGTACCATCTAGTCGGTCCCGGCTGATTTTTACCTAACGAATATTTATTATACCCTACACAACTATGTTGTCAGGGTATTATATTGGTCCTAGACCCATATTATTGGTCCTAGACCCACCTTTAAGTATACAGATCGTCATATCTCGACTAGCTGAGTCGATCTAGACATGTGTTTCCGTCCGTCCTTCTGTCCATTATAATTTGTAAACACGATACAGGCCACAGTTATGGACCAATCTTCACGAAATTTTGCATGTAGGATGGGTTCTGGCCATTGAAGACCCCTATTGTTTTTGGGAAAGATCGGTTAATATTTAGGGGATTAAATGGACCAAATACTTAATTTTTGTCGGTTTTTCTGGTCGCTCCAGAGGCCGCAATTATGGCCAAAACCCCGAATTTTTGCATGGAGAAGGGGATCGGGTCAAAGAATAAGCATGCCTGTTTTGATAAAGATCGGTCAATATTTAGCGGATCAAATGGACCCTAACTTTTGTGTGAAAAATTACAAAATTTGTATTCTATAGCGTATATATTTACCACTGAAGGACATAGACCCGAGAAGTTGATAGTATATTCGAGAGGAGTGGTTGACCTTTAAATTGATACCAATTATGTTGTCGTAGGTACTCGGATGCGGGAGCTACACTTAAATATTTTCATATATTATTTAGTAACCTATTACCACACTTTAGGGCGTATATATAGCCTGATCGCTTTGAAATTTTCCATGAGGTTCCAGTTATGGTCAAGGACAACGCCTAAAATGTTAGGTGATGATCAGATAATAATTTTTCGGATGAAGTGGACCGAAAACTTAATTATTTGTACTTTTCGAGTCGAAAGCCGAACATCACAACACAACCTACGGTGAAGGGAATCTGGACAAGTAATTAGAGGGGCTGTACTGATTATTAGTATCATTTTCTGACCTCTAGCCAGTCAAGAGTGTACAAATATCGCGAAATATTGCCCAATCTCAGAATATAGAACCACAGAAAGTTAGATTTTTATGGAAGTTGTGTAGGGTATCGTAAGGTCGGCCCAGTCCGACTATACTGCTTTTCCATCTATTTTTTTTCTCAAATTATTTAATTATTTGTATTTGATGATAACAACTTTTTAAAATCCTACTTCTATCTCCCGGAATCTCCAATGATATTGACACCGGAACTTAATTTCTTTACATTTCTCATTTAATGTGAACCTGTTCGCATAGCCTGTCATCCGCTGCACAGGTCTCCCCACAATCAAAACCAAAAACAAAACAAAAAACCTGTCTGTATCCGTTCATGAAGGTATCCACACCAAAAGGTTGATATGTCTCGAAGAGAGAGACAAAAGGAAGTTAGCGTGGCTGATGATTGACTCCCAATAAATGACCAGTAAAAAATGTGGAACTGTAACAAAAAAGAGACTTGTTGTTGTTGGTTTTGATATCAACATTTTTTCTATTCCCTGACTTCCCCAATTTTAATGAATGAATGAAACCTTCTGTATCACCACAATATTTATCGATGATGTATGTATGTAGTTATGTTGTAAGTATGTTTATATTGTGGATACAATTGTTATTATTGTTTTTTTTACTTCATTGAATTTGATTTGAATTGAAAGTTGGGTGTTTTTTTCTATTTGATTTATTTACTTAGGGATTTGATATGAACACATTGTTGTTGTTGTTTTTTCTTATTTGATTTCGATCAAGTTCCATTGTAATCAGGGCAAAACAAAAGAATCCAAATATCATTATCACTACGAAATTGTAATACCGCACACGCAAAGAACAATAGATTACTCTAATTGAAGGTATTCCGGTAGCAGATTGATTTTTTTTTGTAATACAAAATAATATTATTGTTGTTGGTGTTGTATTATGCTAAGGAAGCAGTAGGAATTTAATTGGAATTAACATAAGCATAATATATGGGATACTCCATGTAGAACCTTAAAGAATACTTTTAAACCAGTAAGGAAAGTTGTAAAGTCGGACTGGGCCGACTGGGACGACTATATGATACCCTTCACCACTTTGGGCATATTCTACATATGTATCCTAACAGACTTTGCCTGTTCGAAGGAACATTGGCGTGAAACTTAACATAAATATGTGATCTTTACCTATATTTAAAGCGACTAACATGAATCCCTAGACATGTCATTCTGCAACCTTTGTAAAATTTTGTAAATCGATTTAAAGCAAACTTGACGCACGCTATTTGGTATGCTTCACTGTAATATCTAACAGGCACCCATTAGCTATTTGGTGTACAATCAACATGAATAAGTAAAAATTATATATCGAAGCTATGCTGTATCTAAATCTGAACCGATTTCAAGGGAACTTACCAGATATTAATTTATATCAATTTCGGCCTAGCTATGGGTCTTTAGTGCACCATTTATTTAAAATCGGAAGAAAGTATATGTAGGAGCTATATCTAAATCTTAACCGATTTCCACGAAACTTAGCACCCATTCTGGACCTAATTCCGTACCCCATGTCAAATTTCGTGTAAATCGATAGATATATAGGAACCTTCTATCCCCATTTACCTTAAATCGGACGACAATATATATGGGAGCTATATCTAAATATGAATCGATTTTCACGAAACTTAGCACACATCATTCTAGATCTAATTCAGTACGCTATGCCAAATTTCGTGCAAATCGAAAGATATTTAGGGACGTTGGTGCACCATTTACCTTAAATCGGACGAAAATATATATGTGAGCTATATCTAAATCTGAACCGATTTTCACGAAACTTAGCATACATTATTCTAGGCTAAATTCAGTACTCTATGCCAAATTTCGTGCAAATCGAAAGATATATAGGGAGTTTGGTGCACAATTTACATAAAATCGGACGAAAATATATATAGGAGGTATATCTAAATCTGAACCGATTTTCACGAAACTTAGCACACATCATTCTGGACCCAATTCAGTAGTATATGCCAAATTTCTTGCAAATCGATAGATATATAGGGACTTTGTGCCCCTTTTACCTTAAATCGGACGAAACTATATACGGGAGCTATATCTAATTCTGAACCGATTCTCAGGAAACTTAATACACATCATTCTAGGCCTAATTCATTACGCTATGCCAAATTTCGTGCAAAACGAAGGATATATAGGGACTTTTGTGCACTATTTACCTAACATGGGGCGATAATATATATGGGAGCTATATCTAAATCTGAACCGATTATCACGAAACTTAGCAAACATCATTTTAGAGTCAATTAATTACGCTGTGCCAAATTTCGTGCAAATCGAAAGTTATTTAGGGACTTTGGTGCACCACTTACCTTAAATCGGACGAAACTATATACTGGAGCTATATATAAATCTGAACCGATTTTCACGAAACTTAGCACACATCATTCTGGACCCAATTCTGTCCTCTTTAAAAAATCCACGCCTTAAAAAATATTCTTTAAAAAATCCACGCCTTAAAAAATATTCTTTAAAAAATCCACGCCTTAAAAAATATTCTTTAAAAAATCCACGCCTTAAAAAATATTCTTTAAAAAATCCACGCCTTAAAAAATATTCTTTAAAAAATCCACGCCTTAAAAAATATTCTTTAAAAAATCCACGCCTTAAAAAATATTCTTTAAAAAATCCACGCCTTAAAAAATATTCTTTAAAAAATCCACGCCTTAAAAAATATTCTTTAAAAAATCCACGCCTTAAAAAATATTCTTTAAAAAATCCACGCCTTAAAAAATATTCTTTAAAAAATCCACGCCTTAAAAAATATTGTTTTAAAAAATCCACGCCTTAAAAAATATTTTTTTAAAAAATCCACGCCTTAAAAAGTATCCTGAAAAAATATTCTTTAAAAAATCCACGCCTTAAAAAATATTCTTTAAAAAATCCACGCCTTAAAAAATATTCTTTAAAAAATCCACGCCTTAAAAAATATTCTTTAAAAAATCCACGCCTTAAAAAATATTCTTTAAAAAATCCACGCCTTAAAAAATATTCTTTAAAAAATCCACGCCTTAAAAAATATTCTTTAAAAAATCCACGCCTTAAAAAATATTCTTTAAAAAATCCACGCCTTAAAAAATATTCTTTAAAAAATCCACGCCTTAAAAAATATTCTTTAAAAAATCCACGCCTTAAAAAATATTCTTTAAAAAATCCACGCCTTAAAAAATATTCTTTAAAAAATCCACGCCTTAAAAAATATTCTTTAAAAAATCCACGCCTTAAAAAATATTCTTTAAAAAATCCACGCCTTAAAAAATATTCTTTAAAAAATCCACGCCTTAAAAAATATTCTTTAAAAAATCCACGCCTTAAAAAATATTCCTTAAAACATTCACGCCTTAAAAAATATTCTTTAAAAAATCCACGCCTTAAAAAATATTCTTTAAAAAATCCACGCCTTAAAAATATTCTTTAAAAAATCCACGCCTTAAAAAATATTCTTTAAAAAATCCACGCCTTAAAAAATATTCTTTAAAAAATCCACGCCTTAAAAAATATTCTTTAAAAAATCCACGCCTTAAAAAATATTCTTTAAAAAATCCACGCCTTAAAAAATATTCTTTAAAAAATCCACGCCTTAAAAAATATTCTTTAAAAAATCCACGCCTTAAAAAATATTCTTTAAAAAATCCACGCCTTAAAAAATATTCTTTAAAAAATCCACGCCTTAAAAAATATTCTTTAAAAAATCCACGCCTTAAAAAATATTCTTTAAAAAATCCACGCCTTAAAAAATATTCTTTAAAAAATCCACGCCTTAAAAAATATTCTTTAAAAAATCCACGCCTTAAAAAATATTCTTTAAAAAATCCACGCCTTAAAAAATATTCTTTAAAAAATCCACGCCTTAAAAAATATTCTTTAAAAAATCCACGCCTTAAAAAATATTCTTTAAAAAATCCACGCCTTAAAAAATATTCTTTAAAAAATCCACGCCTTAAAAAATATTCTTTAAAAAATCCACGCCTTAAAAAATATTCTTTAAAAAATCCACGCCTTATTGTCGAGCCTTATAAAATATTCTTTAAAAAATCCACGCCTTATTGTCGAGCCTTAAAAAAATATTCTTTAAAAAATCCACGTCTTATTTTACAGCCCTAGAATATTCTTAAAAAATACCCACCTATGGAAACACCCATATCTGATTATTATTTCTTGTATTCTGTTTACCGAGCCTGATTAAATTTCATTGCTCCGGCATTGATCGCCAGTTAACGTTATGTGAACTTATTAAAGTCAATGAAGCAATACCAAGAAATCTGGTCACACTAACACACCCATAAATATACACACACATATATACATACATATATTTACTCACAAAGCTTTTTCATGTAAATTCATTGTCATTTGGTCAAGATATTTCCCTAAAAGTGTATCCGATTACAGCTGGGCGAAAAAGAAGTTACATGGGAATATACAACATTCCGCAATTCTCACATCGTAACGAAGTCGAGAAAAAATTCACACACAATCAGAAATACTTCAATGGAATGGTATTTCGTACTAAATATATATTCTATGGTGTGTTTGGGATGGTGGCGGTGGGAATTCCTTCTGTCCTCCATACTCCAAAAAAAGGAGGAAATGAAGAAGAAAGGAATTTTTTCTTTTTTTTTTTTTGGTAAATTTGGCGCCCAAGTATTTAATTAAGAGCCGGGTACCTTTGAAAGGTAAATACTAGATGTTGTTTTATTTCTATTGTTGCTGTTGTTTCAATTGATTGATTGCAAGTTCTATTTCATGCCATATCAATTTGTTGTCGGTTTGATTTGAACTGATTTGTAATTTTGTTGTGGAAAGTGAATGAAATTGTTTAAGGGGTCATTAAATTTGAAAAGTAATTGAAGTTTTTTTTTTTTTGCTTGGCGTTGAAAGCGGAATTTATTTGTGGGGTATTATAACACCCAAACACACACACACACATTTGTCTTAAAACTTGTTAGAAAATACCACATCCTTTAATAGAGTGTAAATTATAACCGCCAACAGATATTTATTAGCAATCGAATGAAGTGAAAATTGTTTTCCAATTGGAAATAAATAATCTGAAGACACTTTCAATATCGATGAGAAGATTTAACGCAAATGCGAAGTGGCAACCAGTTTTAATGGCCCCTATCATTTACTATAGGTAATATTAATACTAGCCCCCCCGTTTGCTACAGTCTTTAGAAAATCCTTGCCTTATTGCAGGCCATCAAAAATATTTCAGACCTTTTGTTGGGCCCAAAAAAATATTCTTTAATATTCCCTTGTTGCATCTAATAAAAGAAGTAAAAGAATAAATCCACCATAGATCGATGCTGGTGGCACCCGATCGAAGTGTTGTGCAAAACATTTTCTGTAATTATTGACTTTATTTTTATATCCTCCACCCTGTGGCGGACATTGTGCATTTCTTTAAAAATCGGGACCTTCATTGGAAGAATATCTCCTAGTAGGCTGTTAATGATAGGAGAAAATTAAATAACAAATCACCGAACTTAGGTTGGGAAAAAAGGCTATGGATTTCAACGTACCGAATATTAAATCTCTGTATGGACATATATCGAAAATGTTCAAACACTTCGTTGGGAAAAAGTGGCTGAAAGCTTCCATTTAACGAAAATGGAATTGGATCATAATGACTTCATTGGGAAAATGCGCACAAGACCATTAAGATTTCTAAAGTGAACCGGAAATTTTGTGCAAAGAAGATTCATGTTCAATAGGAATCCGAAATGCCAATCCCAGCCAGATTGGTGAGGAATATGTGTCCAAAACTATTAAGGCGTAGATTTTTAAAATAATTGTATTTATATTGAAAATTGTTTGCACCGAAAACGCGCAATGACAAATTACAAGAACTTTGGTTGGAAAATGTGACTAAAAGCTTTAGCATTTAGAAAATGTGGCGAGATCTGTAAATGGGAGACGTGCAAAATATGGACCTATATCGAAATTTATCTTCAACTAACATATGCCCACTATTGGCGGATAAGAGAATTATTTCAAAAATATCTAAGGATAATCAACATGCACACCAATGTTGAACATAATTAAAATGTTAGTACCATTTAGTTCCTTTGTTATCTTATACACACCAATTCTTATCGTAATACAAATTTAACTCTATTGGTGACATTTATTACCTTTCGTACTATTGTAGTACTTATTTTCAAAACTAATTCCAAATTTCATGATTCGAGCTGTATATGTTCACTCAATTCTTAATTGTTCCAAATTTAGTACGATTTAGTACACATTAATACAAATCCAATAGAAACCATATTTCCTAATTTCAACATTCCAGTCCGATCCTTCACTAAATTATATACCATTTAGAACACATTAGTATGAATTTCCAAAACTTCTTACATAGCCCAATTTCACACCCCAACAGTGATCCTAAATTCAAATTTCAAGATTTCATCTCTGTCGGTTTAAATCCACATTTATTACCGTTTAGTACACATCAGGATTCCAATTCTATCTCTTCATCCACTATTTAAATTGTACCATATTTAGTACACATTAGCAAAAATTTTTTAAACTTCCTACATATACCAATCCTACAACCCAACAATGATCCTAACTCAGAATCTCAGCGCTATATATTCACCCAAAGTTTAAATTGTACCAAAGTAAGTACCACTTAGTACCCCAATCGGTACTACTACACCAATCCTACATCAGCAACCATATTTGCTAATTTCAGTGTTCTAGCTCTATCGGTTCACCCAAATACAAATTTTGTACTATTTAGTACAAATTTTCAAAACCCCAATCCTTAACTATAACAGTGATCCTAACATCAGGATTCCAGCTCTATCGTTTCACATAAAATCCAAATTCAAAAGTACTTTACTTGCACATTTGTACATATTTCCACACAACTACCTACATATCACTATCCTACACTCCGATGGTAATATTAATTTCGAATTTCAGGATTCCAGCTTCATCCGTTTCTCTAAATTTAAGTTGTACCAAAATTTAGTACAGTTTAGTACTTTTCATATACATGAGTACGCGTTTTCAAATCTACCTCCTTATATCGATCCTACATCTCAACCATGATTCGCATTTCAAATTTCATGTTATTAGCTCTATCCGTTCACATGCTACGAAATTGTAACGAATTTAGTACATTTTAGTACTTTTCGGATACTTATATTTCGAATTTTCAAAAACCCGTTTTTATATCGATTCTACACTCCATTAATGACCCTCAATCCATATTTCAGAGTTCTAGCTAATGGTGACATTTGTATTTGGCGGACCGGTGGCCAAATGCAAATGTTACCATATTTAGTATTTTTTATACCCTTCACCACACTGTGGTACAGGGTATTATGTCTTTGTGCATATGTTTGTAACAGGCAAAAATAATCGAGATAGAACCATGGTTCCTTTTGAGAATATGCATAGAATCACTATCTAAGTCGATTTATGCATGTCCGTCCGTCCGTCCGTCCGTCTGTCCGTCTGTCCGTCTGTCTGTCCATGTTAAATTGTAAACAAAGTACAGGTCGCATTTATGATCCGAATTGGATGAAATTTGGCACAGCTCATTTGTTTGGCCCAAGGACGAACCCTATTGAAATTGGGAAAAATCGGTTCAGATTTAGATATAGCTCCCATATATATATTTAACCGATTTAATGTAAACGGTCCATATATATCCTTCGATTTGCACGAAATTTGGTACAGCCTAATCATTTAGGTCTAGAATGATGTCTGCCAAGTTTCCTTAAAATCGGTCCAGATTTAGATATAGCTCCCATATATAGTTTCGTCCGATTTCATGTAAATGGTGCACCAAAGTCCCTATATATCTTTCGATTTGCACCAAATTTGGTAT
>NW_026889135.1:0-12306 GCF_032173495.1 Musca vetustissima
CTAAGCTGAATTGGAAATTATCCAAAGAAAAACCTAATTCAGCTAAGTTGAATTGAAGATTTCCTATAGAAACCTTAATTCAGCTGAGCTGAACTGAAGATTTCCTATAGAAACCTTAATTAAGCCAAGCTGAATTGAAGATTTCCTATGGAAACCTTAATTAAGCCAAGCTGAATTGAAGATTTTCTATAGAAACCCTAATTCAGCTAAGCAGAATTGAAAATTTTCCATAGAAAACCCAATTCAGCTAAGTTAAACTAAAGAAATTTTATACAAACCCTAATTCAGCTAAGCAAAATTAAAGATTTCAAAGAGAAATATTATTTCCGCTAAGCAAAATTGAAGAATTTTTATAGAAACCCAAATTCAGCTAAGCAGAATTGCAAATTACCCAAAGAAATCGTAATTCAGCTAAGCTGAATTGAAGATTTCCTATAGATACCTTAATTCAGCCGGGCTGAATTGAAGATTTCCTATGGAAACCTTAATTCAGCTGGGCTGAATTGCAGATTTCCTATAGAAACCTTAATTCAGCTGGGCTGAATTGAAGATTTCCTTTATGTAATCTTCAATTCAGCCTAGCTGAATTAAATTCCCTATAGGTAATCTTCAATTCAGCCTAGCTGAATTAGATTTCCTATAGGTAATCATCTATTCAGCTTAGCTGAATTAGATTTCCTATAGGTAATCTTCAATTCAGCTTAGCTGAATTAGATTTCCTATAGGTAATCTTCAATTCAGCTTAGCTGAATTAGATTTCCTATAGGTAATCTTCAATTCAGCTTAGCTGAATTAGATTTCCTATTGGTAATCTTCAATTCAGCTTTGCTGAATTAGATTTCCTTAAAGATATCTTAACATTTTTGAAGTTAAAAAAAATTTTAAGCGGTATTTTATGCTTATTAAATATGTGTGTGTGTTTTTGCCAGCTAGTTAATGAGAGTATAATATTTGAGTCTCTTTTCCTATCTTTCTCTCTTCTCTTCACTTGTGCCCTTTACATTTGCCGTCTTGTTAGAAATGTGTAAAATTTTTGCCGGCATTTTTCAGTTTGCCTGAAAGAATGCTTCACCAATAACACACACAACTAATAATTTATTGTTGCTGCTGCTGTTGTTGGCAGGATGGCTTTTCCTTCTTCTTGTTTTGTAGTAAATTTCGTACTTGGCCATATATATTATTGACCAAAAGGCATGAAAGAAAAAAAAAAATTGTTATGTGTGTGCGTATGGAAGTGTTCACCCTCTAACAAGAAATGCCAAAGCTTTTGCTTTCGATTGACGTCATCCTGGAAAGGATTTTATTTAGTCCTTTTGTCATTGTTGTTGTTGTTGGGGGATGCAGAGCATGCGCTCTGCTCCACAGACTTTTTTATGGTAATACGTTTTTTAAGCCCATGGAAGGATTTGTTGGAGGAGAAAGCTTTGGTGGATAGTTCTCTCGGTTAACTCTCTCTCTCTCTCTATTAGTTAACCATTGAATTGTAGAGGTAATGGTTGAGAACATTGAGTAGGAGAGGGAGTCTGAGAGAGATTTAGTTAAGTCAATTTCCATAATAAGCGTAGGTGTCTAATTTATGAGTCTACACGGGGAGAAAAAATTGTGGACCCTCGGAAAAAAATTATTTAAAAAATCCAGGTCTCGGAAAAATTCTGGAGGCATAAAAAAAATTATTTTAAAAATCCACGTCTCCTGGAGGCCTCGGAAAAATTCTGGAGGCCTCAGAAACAATTATTTTCAAAATCCACGCCTCCTGGAGGCCTTGGAAAAATTCTGGAGGGCTTAGAAAAAATTATTTCTAAGATCCACCCCTCCTGGAGGCCTCGGAAAAATTCTGGATGCCTCAGAAAAAATTATTTTTAAATTCCACGCCTCCTGTAGGCCTCGGAAAAATTCTGGAGTGCTTAGAAAAAATTATTTTTAAAATCCACGGCTCCTGGAGGCCTCGGAAAAATTCTGGAGGCCTCAGAAAAAATAATTTTTAAAATCCAAGCCTCCTGGAGTCCTCGGAAAAATTCTGGAGGGCTCAGAAAAAAATATTTTTAAAATCCACGCCTTCTGGAGGCCTCGGAAAAATTCTGGAGGGCTTAGAGAAAATTATTTTTAAAATCCACGCCTCCTGGAGGCCTTGGACAAATTCTGGAGGCCTCAGAAAAATTTATTTTTAAAATCCACGCCTCTTGGAGGCCTCTGGAAAATTCTGGAGGGCTTAGAAAACATATTTTTGAAATCCACCCCTCCTGGAGGCCTCTGGAAAATTCTGGAGGGCTTAGAAAACATATTTTTGAAATCCACGCCTCCTGGAGGCCTCGGACAAATTCTGGAGGGCTTAGAAAAAATATTTTTAAAATCCACGCCTCCTGGAGGCCTAAGAAAAAATTATTTTTAAAATCCACGCCTCCTGGAGGCCTCGGAAAAATTCTGGAGGCCTCAAAAAAAAGTATTTTTAGAATCCACGCCTTATGGTAGGGCTCAGAAAAATTATTTTTAAAATTCACGCCTCCTGGAGGCCTCAGAAAAAATTATTTAAAAAATCCACGCCTCATATAGGCCTCAGAAAAAATTATTTAAAAAATCCACGCCTCATATAGGCCTCAGAAAAAATTATTTAAAAAATCCACGCCTCCTGGAGGCCTCAGAAAAAAATATTTTTAAAATCCACGCCTCCTGGAGGCCTCGGAAAAATTCTGGAGGCCTCAGAAAAAAATATTTTTAGAATCCACGCCTTATGGTAGGGCTCAGAAAAATTATTTTTAAAATTCACGCCTCCTGGAGGCCTCAGAAAAAATTATTTAAAAAATCCACGCCTCATATAGGCCTCAGAAAAAATTATTTAAAAAATCCACGCCTCATATAGGCCTCAGAAAAAATTATTTAAAAAATCCACGCCTCCTGGAGGCCTCAGAAAAAAATATTTTTAAAATCCACGCCTCCTGGAGGCCTCGGAAAAATTCTGGAGGCCTCAGAAAAAAATATTTTTAGAATCCACGCCTTATGGTAGGGCTCAGAAAAATTATTTTTAAAATTCACGCCTCCTGGAGGCCTCAGAAAAAATTATTAAATCCACGCCTTCTGGAGGCCTCGGAAAAATTCTGGAGGGCTTAGAGAAAATTATTTTTAAAATCCACGCCTCCTGTAGGCCTTGGAAAAATTCTGGAGGCCTCAAAAAAATTATTTTTAAAATCCACGCCTCTTGGAGGCCTCTGGAAAATTCTGGAGGGCTTAGAAAACATATTTTTGAAATCCACGCCTCCTATAGGCCTCGAAAAATTTTTGGGGGTCTCAGAAAAAATTAGTTTTAAAATCCATGCCTCCTGGAGGCATCAGAAAAAATTATTTTTAAAATCCACGTCTCCTGTAGACCACGGAAAAATTCTGGAGGCCTCAGAAAAAATTATTTTTAAAATCCACGCCTCCTGGAGGCCTCGGAAAAAATTATTTAAAAAATTCACGCCTCCTGAAGGCCTCGGAAAAAATTATTTCAAAATTCCTCCAATTTTTCTCTCTGTGTATCGACTGCCAGTAACGACCTACACTCTGCCCACTCCCCAAAAAAAAAGTTGAAGACCTAACACAACAGCCTACGCATTCTGGCTGCAAGGCTCAGTAATCCTGTAATACTTCACTTGCTTTCCCACAACCAAGTAACTCCCTTGTGTGTCTGTGTGTGTGCGTGTGTGTCTCTGTAAAGTGATGTCGTGGGACAAAAGTAACACCTCCTGCACAAAAACGTAATTTATTTTAAGCAATAAGACGAAACATATTCGGCTAAAAATAGAACTGTCAAAAATTTAGGAAAGAAGAAGAAGAACAACATCAAGAAAAACCAATCAATAAAATAGAAGTTAAGGAAAAAAATGGGAATAAATTGAAGAGGAAGAGAGAGAACACAGTGGTGGGAGAGTAAGCCTCAGAAAAAAATTATTTAAAAAATCCACGCCTCATATAGGCCTCAGAAAAAATTATTTAGACATCCCGAAAAAATTAATTAAAAAGCCCCCCCACTTAGTACTTACTCACTTATCCATAAGCTGAGCTTAAACCAGAAAGGAAAGTAGTAAAGTCGGACGGGACCGACTATATGATACCCTTCACCACTTTGGGTATATTCAACAGATGAATCCTAACAGACCAGTAAAATGAAATTGGATCCATAAACATTTCATACTGCAACCGATACTAAATTTTGCCAGATATAGAAGCTATATCTAAATCTGAACCGATTTTCAGGAAACTTAACACACATCTTTCAATACCTAATTCATTACGCTGTACCAATTTTCATGCAAATCCGAAGATTTTTAGGGACTTTGGTACACAAGTTACCTTAAATCGGACGGAAATATATATGGGAGCTATATCGAAATCTGTACTGATTTTCAGGAAACTTAACACACATCATTCTAGGCCAAATTTATTACGCTGTGCCAAAGTTCGTACAAATCGAAAGATATATAGGGACTTTGGTCCACCGTTTACATTAAATCGGACGAAAATATATAAGGGAGCTATATCTAAATCTGAACCGATTTTCAGGAAACTTAACACACATCATTTTAGACCTAATTCATTACGCTGTGCCAAATTTCGTGCTAATCGAAAGATATATATGGACTTTGGTGGACTATTTACTTTAAATCGGTCGGAACTATATATGGGAGCTATATCAAAATCTGAACCGATTTCTATGAAACTTTGCACACATAAGTCGAGGCTAAATTCAGTACGCTGTGCCAAATTTCGTGCAAATCGAGAGATATATAGGGACTTTGGTGCACCATTTACCTTAAATCGGACGAAAATATATATGGGAGCTATATCTAAATCTGAACCGATTTTCACAAAACTTAACACATATCATTCTATACCTAATTCAATACACTGTGCCAAATTTCGTGCAAATCGAAACATATATATGGACTTTGGTGCACCATTTATCTTAAATCGGACAAAAATATATGTGGGAGCTATATCGAAATCTCAACCGATTTTCACGAAACTTAACACACATCATTCTAGACCTATTTCATTACGATGTGCCAAATTTCGTGCATATCGAAAGGTATACAGGGCCTTTGATGCATCATTTACCTTAAATCGGACGAAGATATATATGGGAGCTATATCTAAATCTGAACCGATTTTTCCCAAATTCAATAGGGTTCGTCCTGGGGCCAAATAAGTGACCTATGCCAATTTTCATCCAATTCGGATCATAAATGCGACCTGTATTTTGTTTACAATTTAACAAGGACAGACAGACGGATGGACGGATATGCATAAATCGACTTAGAAAGTGATTCTATGTATATTCGCAAAAGGAACCATGTAACTATCTCGTTTCCTTTTGCCTGTTACAAACATGTGCACAAAGTGATAATACCCTGTATCACAGTGTGGTGAAGGGTATAAAAAGGGGGTTATATGGGACTACCCCAAAAAGGAGGCGAATATTAATAATTTTTGGGAGGGAGGTTTGTTACCATATACGACTACAAAAAACCAAATTACAAAGAATTTGGTTGAAAAACGCGTTCAAGAACTCCAAAATACCGAAAATTGGGGAAGTACCCTTATATGGGGGCTATCCGAAAATATGGACCCATATTTATAAATTTTAGTGGAGAGATTTGGTACCTATTAAGAACTCAAAATACTAAATTACAGCCAAATCGGTCGAAAAATGTGATCAAAATCCCCCAAAATACCGCAAAATTGAGGGTACTATTATATGGTGGGCTATCCGAAAAAGTGTACCCATATTTATAATTTTTAGTGGAGAGATTTGCTAACCAATAAGAACCCAATATACCAAATTTCAGCGAATTCGGCTGAAAAACGCGCTCAAGAACCCCAAAATACTGAAAATTAGGAGGTACCGTTATATGGGGGCTACCAGAAAAAGTGGACCTATATTTATGATTTTTTGTGAAGGCATGTAGTACCCAATAAGAACCCAATGTAGCAAATTTCAGCGAATTCGGTTGAAAAACGCGCTCAAGAACCCCAAGATACTGCAAATTTGGGGGTACCCTTATATGGGGGCTATCCGAAAATATGGATCCATATTTATAATTTTTAGTTGGGAGATTTGCTACCCAATAAGAACTCAAAGTACCAAATTTCAACGAATTCGGTCGAAAAATACGATCAAAACCCCCAAAATACTGAAAATTAGGAGGTACCGTTATATGGGGGCTACCAGAAAAAGTGGACCTATATTTATAATTTTTTGTGGAGACATTAAGTACCCAATAAGAACTCAATGTACCAAATTTCAGCGAATTAGGTCGAAAAATGCGATCAAAAACCTCCATAATACCGCAAAATTGGGAGTACCCTTATATGGAGGCTACCAGAAAAAGTGGACCTATATTTGTAATTTTTTGTGAAGACATTAAGTACTCAATAAGAACTCAATGTACCAAATTTCAGCGAATTCGGTTGAAAAGCGAGCTCAAGAACCGAAAAGGAGGGAGGGGGTACCCTTATATGGAAGCTATGCCTAAACGTGAACCTATATATCCCATCTTCGAACTTGACCTGCCTGCAGACAAAAGCTAAACGTATACAAAACTTCAGCCCCCTATCTCAATTTCTTCAGAAGATAGCGTGATTACAACAGACGGACGGACGGACATGGGTAGAATTTTACCCTGATCAAGAATATATATACTTCATAGGGTCGGAAATGATTATTTCGATGCGTTACAAACGGAATGACAAAATTAATATACCCTCCATACTATGGTGGAGGGTATAAAAAAATCCACGCCTCATATTGACCTTGGAAAAAAATATCTAAAAAAACACCGCCTTTTATAGGCCCCGAAAAGAATTATTTAAAAAATCCACGCCTCATAGAGGCTTCGGAAAAAAATATTTACAAAATCCAAGCCTCTTAGAGATCCCGAAAAAAATTATTTAAAAATCCACACTTTTTAGAGATCCCGAAAACAAATTATTTAAAAAATCCACGCCTCATAGAGGCTTCGGAAAAAAATATTTACAAAATCCAAGCCTCTTAGAGATCCCGAAAAAAATTATTTAAAAATCCACACTTTTTAGAGATCCCGAAAACAAATTATTTAAAAAATCCACGCCTCATAGAGGCTTCGGAAAAAATTATTTAAAAAATCCACGCCTCATAGAGGCTTCGGAAAAAATTATTTAAAAAATCCACGCCTCATAGAGGCTTCAGAAAAAATTATATAAAATATCTACGCCTCTTAGAGATCCCGAAAAAAAAATATTTAGAAAATCCACGCCTCATAGAGGCTTCGGAAAAAAATTATTTAAAAAATACACGCCTCTTAGAGATCCCGAAAAAAAATTATTTAAAAAATCCACACCTCTTAGAGATCCCGAAAAAAATTATTTAAAAATCCTCACCTCATAGAGGCTTCGGAAAAAATTATTTAAAAAATCCACCGCCTTTTATAGGTCCCGAAAAGAATTATTTAAAAATATAGGTCTCTTTGACTACTGTCAGTGTTTCTCTTATTTTCGCTGAGAGCAGAGAACAGAAACTAAGGACTCTCAAATGTTTACGACTGTGAATGTCATCTCTATATATTATGTGTGGGTTTGTGTGTGCGTTCGTTCGTTCGTGTAGGCATTACGAACACTTGTAGGTATTAGAAAAATTAAGAAGGCAATACGACAACAATAATAACTCGTGCAACAACAACAATAGCGGCCTTAATAAATTCTATATGAGAAGTAAATTGTATAGCCTTTGTGCTGACGTCACAAAAAAAGCTTTAGGGCCATTGGCTGTTAGAATGCCAGCCAAACAGTCAACCAGCCAGTGTGCCTATGGGAGAGTGTGTGTGTGTGCAAGAACGGAAAATGTTGTGTCCGCACTCACACACACACTGACATAACAAAGCTCCCAAACACATTCATGGGGTCGCCTGTCGGTGTGGATGGATGGCTGGCTGGTTGGTTGGTTGGCTGACTTGACTGGCTTTGTTCCTTTGCTTGGCTGTTTAAGGAACTGCAAAATCAAATTTCAGTTGCACGACAACCGTGAACGGGTCTATAACGCGAATCGTAAGCGTGAACCAAACATTAAAAAAATCGTTACAGGAAAAAAAACCAAAAATTTTTTTTTAAGAAGAGATATCAGAACGGTTTGAAACAATTTTTTATAGAAATGTAGCCCCAAAAAAATCGAGTGAAGGTTTTTTTTGTATTGGAATTTTTTTAAAGAAATGAAAAATAATTTTGAAAATTCTTATTGAAATTGAAAGAAAAATTTACTAATAAACAAAAATACGTCTGTACGTTTGTAGTTATGTGTTGGTGTGTGTTTGGAGATCTAACCCAGTAAAAATGCAAATTTAGGTCAATTTTTTAAAGAGCACACGGAAATGTTTGTTTGAAATTTTCTTTATTACAAGCCAAGGCGAAGTGTGTGTGTGAAAGAAAAAAATAAATTTGTAATGGAAAAAAAATATTGAAATTTTGAAAATAAAAAATATTGAAATCTGAAAAAAAAAATAATAAAAAAATAAATTATCACAAAAAAGAAAACAAAATTTTAAAGAACCAAAAAATTGTGTTGTGAAATTAAAAAAAAATAAAAATAAAAAATATTTAATACCGAAAAAAAATCCCAAAAAATAAAAATTGAAAATTAAAAGTGCTAACAGAACATAATTCCGCTCGGAAAATAGTATGTGTATAGCTTACTTTGTTGTTGTTGTAATGATTTTGCTTTATTTTGTTTTTGAATTCAAAAGAAAAATCTATTTTAGGAACTGTTGGAAAAGAGAAGAAAAGCGAACCCAAAACTAAAAATCAATATATCGAATTTTTGTTGTAGTTGTTCTTCGTTGGTTGATTTCCTCAAGAAGAACCCTGTAAAACGGAAATATCATCATCGTCATGATGATGATGATGAGGTAGACAATGAGGTAGACAATAGAGCTTCCTGAGGTGTTTAGGAATTTTTTATTAATTAAAAAAAATATTTCCAGTTTTAGTAGCAGATTTTTTGTATTGAAAATGTTTAGGAGTCCATAGAGGTGTTTGAGAATTTTGAAAAAAAAAATATTGAAATATTTTTTCTTATTTTTAGTTAGGTTTTTGTTATTGAAAATGTCTAAGGGTTCGATTTTCTTGGTAACCAGGCAGGTTACTAAGCATGAGGGGGTGGAGTAAGCCTTCAACCCTTGAAATAACCCAATTTCAAGTGTCAACAAACTGTTTATGTTTGATTTTTCGAAGAAACAAGAACATTTTTCGTAGTTGACGGAATAAGTAACGTTATATTAGGTGCGATATAAGAAAATGGTGAACCTATACAGGGAATTTTTGTAAGGTTATTTTCGAATAAATTGCCTTCATTACCTTCATCTCGTCTATGAGACATAAGAAGACATTCAGCTTTTCTATGAGACAGAAGAAAGAAGCCAATTTAAACCAGTGAGCGGAGCAGTAAAGTCGGACGAGGCCGACCATACGATACCCTACACAACTACCACAGAACTCTAACTTTCTGCGGATGTTTCGTCCGAGCCAGGGCCATATTTCGTGATATTTGCACCCTCTTGCCCGATAAGAGGTCAACAGCACCTCTTCCTTACACTGACATATATTCCGAATAATACTAATATTCAATACAGCCCATCTAATTACTTGTCCCAATTTCCTTCACCATGAGTTGTGTTGTTATGTTCGACTTATAATTATGGCCCATAGATCGACTCGAAAAAAAAACACAAAAAAATAAAAAAGTTTTCGGTCCACTTCATCCCAAAATTATTACCTGATCATCACCGAAAATTATATACGTTGTCCTTGACCATAACTGAAATCTCATGAAAAATTTCAAAGGGATGAGCGCTATATTTCCGCCCTCTAGTGTAGTAATGGATTACTAAATAGGATCTGATCATCCTACATGCAAAATTTCGTGAAGATTGGTCCATAACTGTGCTATTGTGTTTACAAATTATAATGGACAGACGGACACTCATGTCTAGATCGACTTTTTGACAGTCGAAAACCTACTAATTCCTCACACGAACCATCCCTGGTAGGAATCTTTAATATTAAATTACCGAGAGAAATTTGTTGGAAAATGTGACTAAAATCTACCAAATTTGTAAAATCGGAAAATATCCCAATATAGGTAGCATGCAAACAAATATGGGCCGATATATCTAATTTTTAGTATGAATGTTGTCTATTGATTAACAATACCGAATTAAGGCAAAAAGGATGGGGAAAGAGTGGCCTAAATATTCAATATCTGAAAAAACAGAATATACATTCTCAAATGCCGGGTTGGAGTAGGAAAATTTGTCTCAAAATCTTTTTAATTCAAAATTGGTCATAAGCCGCGCATGTGATTTATGAACTTATAAACAGGACTCCAAATGGTAAATGCAGCCTATTCGATTTAAAAAAAAAACAAAATCCTTAAACAAACAAGTAAAAAGGTGTCAGTCGGTATTGCCGACAGATATATACCCTCACCCTATGGTATGCGGAGGAGGTATTCGGAGTTATACACAGGTTTCATTATTCGTTTTATGTTGATCAAACATATAATATTGACCCATTTTGTAGGATGTACCGGAGAAAAGGGTAGGCGAGTCCCACCTTTGGATTTGGTTAATCGGACATTCCATTCGCCTGATATTGGATTTATAAATATTCAAGATTTTGACCCTTCGTGGGGAAGGTACCAGAAGAACCGGACCAATGGGTCCAATCTTCCTACTTAATCTATGCTATGCTATGCTTAAGATAGGTTGTGCGAAATTTCATTAAAATCGGAGAGTCCGTTTGCATATTAGCAAAGTTTGGATGAAATTCCGATTATTCCTCTCGAGAGTTATCGTGCGCACCAGCCAGCCAGACAGACGGACAACGCACGGACGGACATGGCTAAATCGACTCCAAATTTTCTGAAACTGATTTGGTCCAAATAAACATGGGGTCTAACACCAATGTTTCGATGAGGCACAATTTCACCGTATCAAAGTGTATACATCCTCCTTAGCCATAAGGCTGAGGGTATAAATATATATGTCGGTGTCTAATTACGCCCACTTTGATTAAACAATATATGTAGGACCTTTAAAATATTGAAATCCTTTCCCAGATTTCATTCCGATCATTCCAAATATCGAAATATGGAGACGTTATTGTGACCTGCGGACCGACCGACTAAAAAGAAGATAAAAATAGATTTTGTACATTTGTCCTCTAAAAATATTTCACATAGTAGAGTTCCACCTTTAGATGAATATTGACAGACCAATCGGATGAAAGTGATATAGGAAAAATTTTGGGCCTAGAACATATATTTCAAAGGATAACCAACTCTTCGGCCAAAATAATTGTATTTGGTCTGCGGCTCAATACGAAAAATTATCTGTTATTATCCTATTACAGCAGGATTTTGAGGATTTCCGAAAAGTTTTTCAAACGAAACTTTTTTATTTTATTTGAAAATATTGTCTGATTTTTGGGTGTAGCTCCAATATAAAATTTGCACTTCGATAAAAAATTTAATTTCATATCTGAGAACTGGAGAATTGGATACCTAGAGGGGATGCGATATAATCTGATCAGGATAAGATGGACACAGAAATAATTCGACACATTGGGATTTTCCGATCAACTTTTTTGTGAAAATTTGTATTTTAGGTTTTAAAAGGATACACAAGCCTCATTATTCAACCGAAGTAATTGTAACATAGAATGTGAGGTTCTCCCAGGATAAAATATCACTTTACATAATCATGTCAGCATAGGTCGGTCCATGGTTTTACATGGCCTCCAAATAAAGGTTTAGTCAATTTTCAGATGTTTTTTAAGTTTCTAACCAAATTTCCCAAACGAAATGGTATTTTTATACCTTGCTCTATAAGGTTGAGGAGTGAGAAGTTTTTCCCATGCAAATAAAGTTGTTCGTTGTGAAATAATTATTTTCTATTTGAAAACAATTTTGAGACCTCGACTTTTTTTAATAAAAACATTTTCAAATATCTAAAGAGGCGTGAATTTTCAAAGAAGAGGTGCGGATTTTTTTCCAAATTGTTTAATTTTTCTCCTACTTAATTGTTCGTATATACCAAAAATCTTAATAATTTATTTATGCTATTTTTTCAAGATATTTTTTCTTATATTGGGTGCCAGAAAAATATTTCAAAATTTTTTTCTATGCTGAAAAAAAGTGTGGAAATATTTGTTTGTACTCTTAGACTACTGATTTTTTTAAAAAAACAAAACATTACAACAACAACAAGTGCTAAAAAATATTTTTTACTACTAAAAATATTTCAG
>NW_026889136.1:0-12257 GCF_032173495.1 Musca vetustissima
GGCGAATATAAATAATTTTTGGTAGGGAGATTTGTTACCATATACGATTACAATAAACAGCGAATTCGGTTGAAAAACGCGCTCAAGAACCACAAAATACCGAATATTGGGGGTACCCTTATATGGGGGCTACCCAAAAAAATGGACCTATATTCATAAGTTTTTGTGGAGAAATTTGGTACCTATTAAGAACTCAAAATACTAAATTACAGCCAATTCGATGTAAAAATACGATCAAAATCCCCAAAATACTGAAAGATAGAAGGTGCCGTTACATGGGGACAGAATAATTTGAAACTTTTAATTGGGGAAGATAGTGGTCTATTATTTCAGCTAGTAGCGTGGCACCACATAATTCTAGACGGGGAATCGAAAGGGTTTTTAATGGAGCTACTTTCGTTTTGGAGCATACAACTTGTGTAAATACACTATTTTCTGTCTTTATGCGTATATAAATAGTAGCTGCGTATGCTTTTTCAGAAGCATCGCAAAAACCGTGGAATTGGACTTCGCATTCTGGGGAGGAGTTGAACCATCTCGGAATTTTAATGGAGCTAATTAAAGGATATGTAGACATGAAGCTTAACCATTTTGATAGTATTTCTTTAGATACCTCTTCGTCCCATTTAGTGCCCTCAACCCATATTTGTTGCATAATGATCTTCGCCACAATTATGCAGGGTGCCAGCCATCCGGCAGGATCAAACAGCTTGGCAATTTGGGACAAAATTTCTCTCTTCGTATAGATGCGGGAATCAGACGGACATACAACGGCGAAGTGAAAAGAATCCGATATGACATTCCACCGAATTCCAAGCGTTTTTGCCGTACCATTTTCGTCAAATTCTAGGAAATGCTCGTCAAGAAGTTGGTCTGAAGGAATCCCGTCTAAAATTTCACGACAATTTGAGGTCCACTTTCGCATCGAAAATCCTGATTCGCTTAGTGCTTTAGTTAATTGTACTCTCGAATCAATAGCTTCTGAAAGGGAATGGGCACCCACGAGAGCATCGTCTACATACATGGAGTTACGTAGAATTTCAGATGCCATAGGATATGTGGATTCTACATCATCGGCTAGTTGCAACATTGTGCGGATAGCTAAAAAGGGGCGCAATTGACCCCAAAAGTGGCCGTTTTCAGCTCGAAGTCTTGTATGCTCTCATTCGGACTACGACGGTATAAAATACGCTGGTAGCCGGTATGCTCTTGGTCTATAAGTATTTGGCGATACATTTTTGTTACATCGCCATTGAAGACGTCAACCAAATCTTGTTGTAAGACGGGTCCGGTATGTAGGACGTCATTAAGGCTTAGACGGGATGAAGAGGGAGCGGATGCATTAAAAACTACCCGTACTTTTGTTGTTGTACTGTCGGGTTTTACGACAGCGTGGTGGGGAATATAATAAAAGCTACGAGAATTAGAATTTGCGCAGGGTATAACCTTGGACATTTTTTTAAGGACATGTATTCTTCAAGTACATTGTCATATTCTGCTTTGAACTCGGGTGTTCGAAGAAGCCTGGCCTCATTCCTAAGAAATTGGGCAATGGCACTCTCTCTGGAATGACACAGATCATTGAGATTTTCTTTAAATGGAAGCCGGACAATATATCTTCCATCATCGGCTTTTTTTGTAGTAGTTTTGAACAAATGTTCGCAAAGCTGATCAGAAGATGACGTAAATTTCTTCCTAGGGAGATCTTCAATCTCCCAGAAATGTGCAATTTCTTTGTAAAAGGATATCTCACTTAAATGTGAGACTATCGTAGGGAAGGCAGCAACGGTTTCACTGGGAATGGGTCCGGTGAGTATCCATCCGAAGACTGTTTCCTGTGCCATTAGAGATCCACAAATATTGTGCCGAATACCAGTTAACATTACTAATGGAAGAATGTCCCCACCTAAAAGCAGGTCAACTTTGGAACAAACATAAAATCGGGGATCTGCTAGAGAAATATTTTGAGTACCCTGAAAAGAATTTAGATCCACGGTTCTTGAAGGTAAGCTTCCGGACAAGTGAGGGACCACTAACGCCGAGGTTTGAAAATTTTTCGTCAGAGCGTAAATCTAACTCCTTTAGAACAGCTGCCTAGTGTTGTTTAAACCCGAAATGCGGTCGCAAGTTTTGGTGAACGGAAGTCGGAGATTATTGAACAGATTCTCGGAAATGAAAGTTCCTTGGGAACCAGCTATAACAACATATTGTAAGCCATTGTGGCAAATTTTAACCAAAGCTGTGCCTAGTAAAACGCCATTCGACTGACTCGAAGTTTGGACCTTGGTTCCCGTTGGGGTGGACTGTATCGAGGTTTTCAAGGGAGCGGAAGTAGGGTTTGGTAGACCCGATTGATTATTCCACTCGCGATGGAGAAGGGTATGGTGCCTCTTACTACATTTGTAACATAAAAATTTGCTTGTACAGTTCTTGACTGTATAAGCCTTGGAAAGACAGTTGAGACATAAGTTGGACTTCTTTATCTCTTTAATTCATTGATCGGGATTCATTTCAATGAACATCGGGCATTTCCGAATGACGTGAAAACCTTGGGAGCATAACCCACATTTTAAATCAGTAACACTGCTTTGGAAGGCTCTAATACCTTTTGTTTTAGGGTTAATATTGACATTTTTGCGCGATGAATTAGGAGTGCTAGTGGCTTTGCGCCGAATTTCTGATACGGATTCCAAGGTCCGATGTCGGTTAGTTAGAAAATTATCGAGATCTTTCCAATTCGGAATTTCTGACTTCTCTTGCAAAGTTTGTTCCCATAAAGTTAACGTTGATTCAGGGAGACGATTAGAGCAGACATGAATGAAAATCGGGCCCCAACTTTTGACATCAATGTCGTAAGATTTTAAAAGAGATACACATGTGTTAACATCTCTTTGCAGGCTCTTAAGAGATACGCTAGATTCGGTTTGGATGTAAGGGAGACTCAATATGTTCTTTAACTGTATGTTTAATAAAACTCGCCTATTTTCATAACGCGAGCATAGATTCTTCCAAGCAATTGTAAAATTTTCATTAGTGAGAGGAAGTTTCTTAACAATGTCATTTGGTTCTCCCTTGGTCTTTTGATACAAATGGAACAGTTTTTCTAAAGAACTTAATCTTGTGTTTCTGATACAGACAGCAGTAAACATGTCCCTAAATGAGGGCCATGCAGGATAGTCACCATAGAAAACGGGAATTTGACATGGAGAATTTCGGGAACGGGAACGGGAATTTCGAGCATTGCATTTTTTCAGCTTCATAAACTGTCACTCTGTCAACACTACTGCTTATTTTCTACCAAATTTAACTTGGGATTATTTTCACACAGATTGAATAAAGTATGTAAATGTTCGATGTCAATGTCACGTTTTACGTATCAAAATTATGTTTTTTGAGTCTTGTAATTTAACCACGTGATATGTTTAATTTTTTACTTTAGGCGCTCTGACCCTCTACTGCTCATTCTCCGATAATTTTACGACGAATAGATCAAAAAACAGAAATAGAAATTACACCAACCTGTTTTGTCTGGAACGAAATTAAAACTGGAACTATAGAAATAGAAACGCAGATAGTGTTCCCATATATGTATGTCGCCTTATATATCTGGCTCGAACTGGACCAATGAACGCCTTTCTTAACTCAAAGCAATCGATATAAAGAAGAATTGGAACACTGCTGACGTTTAAGCTGTCTTTCTTTTGTGTTTCTCCAAATATGGAATAGAGAATAAATTCCAACAATGAAATAAAATCAAATATTGGAATAGATGCGGTGAATACGAAATTTTTATTTCAGGAAAGTCTTTATTTCAGGACAGTTTTTAGGACAGGTCTTACCAGTTGTCTGGTTGATATACAAAAGAGATAGATTAAAAAGAAGTAAAGACGGAAATCGCCAATGTGACAGGGATCGATGGTCCGGTGAGTATCCATCCGAAGACTGGTTCCTGTGCCATTAGAGATCCACAAATATTGTGCCGAATACCAGTTAACATTACTAATGGAAGAATGTCCCCACCTAAAAGCAGGTCAACTTTGGAACAAACATAAAATCGGGGATCTGCTAGAGAAATATTTTGAGTACCCTGAAAAGAATTTAGATCCACGGTTCTTGAAGGTAAGCTTCCGGACAAGTGAGGGACCACTAACGCCGAGGTTTGAAGTTCGAATTTTTCGTCGATGGTAGAGTAGAGCGTAAATCTACACTCCTTTAGAACAGCTGCCGAAATAGTGTTGTTTAAACCCGAAATGCGGTCGCAAGTTTTGGTGAACGGAAGTCGGAGATTATTGAACAGATTCTCGGAAATGAAAGTTCCTTGGGAACCAGAATCAATCAAAGCTCTAGCAACATATTGTAAGCCATTGTGGCAAATTTTAACCAAAGCTGTGCCTAGTAAAACGCCATTCGACTGACTCGAAAAACAAGTTTGGACCTTGGTTCCCGTTGGGGTGGACTGTATCGAGGTTTTCAAGGGAGCGGAAGTAGGGTTTGGTAGACCCGATTGATTATTCCACTCGCGATGGAGAAGGGTATGGTGCTTCTTACTACATTTGTAACATGAAAAATTGCTTGTACAGTTCTTGACTGTATAAGCCTTGGAAAGACAGTTGAGACATAAGTTGGACTTCTTTATCTCTTTAATTCATTGATCGGGATTCATTTCAATGAACATCGGGCATTTCCGAATGACGTGAAAACCTTGGGAGCATAACCCACATTTTAAATCAGTAACACTGCTTTGGAAGGCTCTAATACCTTTTGTTTTAGGGTTAATATTGACATTTTTGCGCGATGAATTAGGAGTGCTAGTGGCTTTGCGCCGAATTTCTGATACGGATTCCAAGGTCCGATGTCGGTTAGTTAGAAAATTATCGAGATCTTTCCAATTCGGAATTTCTGACTTTTCTTGCAAAGTTTGTTCCCATAAAGTTAACGTTGATTCAGGGAGACGATTAGAGCAGACATGAATGAAAATCGGGCCATAACTTTTGACATCAATGTCGTAAGATTTTAAAAGAGATATACATGTGTTAACATCTCTTTGCAGGCTCTTAAGAGATACGCTAGATTCGGTTTGGATGTAAGGGAGACTCAATATGTTCTTTAACTGTATGCTTAATAAAACTCGCCTATTTTCATAACGCGAGCATAGATTCTTCCAAGCAATTGTAAAATTTTCATTAGTGAGAGGAAGTTTCTTAACAATGTCATTTGGTTCTCCCTTGGTCTTTTGATTCAAATGGAACAGTTTTTCTACAGAACTTAATCTTGTGTTTCTGATACAGACAGCAGTAAACATGTCCCTAAATGAGGGCCATGCAGGATAGTCACCATTGAAAACGGGAATTTGACATGGAGAATTTCGGGAACGGGAACGGGAACGGGAATTTCGAGCATTGCATTTTTTCAGCTTCATAAACTGTCACTCTGTCAACACTACTGCTTATTTTCTACCAAATTTAACTTGGGATTATTTTCACAAAGATTGAATAAAGTATGTAAATGTTCGATGTCAATGTCACGTTTTACGTATCAAAATTATGTTTTTTGAGTCTTGTAATTTAACCACGTGATATGTTTAATTTTTTACTTTAGGCGCTCTGACCCTCTACTGCTCATTCTCCGATAATTTTACGACGAATAGATCAAAAAACAGAAATAGAAATTACACCAACCTGTTTTGTCTGGAACGAAATTAAAACTAGAACTATAGAAATAGAAACGCAGAGAGTGTTCCCATATATGTATGTCGCCTTATATATATGTGGTTCGAACTGGACCAATGAACGCCTTGCTTAACTCAAAGCAATCGATATAAAGAAGAATTGGAACACTGCTGACGTTTAAGCTGTCTTTCTTTTGTGTTTCTCCAAATATGGAATAGAGAATAAATTCCAACAATGAAATAAAACCAAATATTGGAATAGATGCGGTGAATACGAAATTTTTATTTCAGGAAAGTCTTTATTTCAGGACAGTTTTTAGGACAGGTCTTACCAGTTGTCTGGTTGATATACAAAAGAGATAGATTAAAAAGAAGTAAAGACGGAAATCGCCAATGTGACAGGGATCGATGTTGCGGCGAATTAAATGTTTAGTTAAGCAACAAATGTCAAAATGCTATAAAGTATTTGGATATTTAATGCTTGCTACGGAATATTGGGGGTAGTGTATAGTAGTAGGGATTCCAATACTAGTGTTGTTTATGATGACATAAACATGGGGACTATCCCAAAAAGGGGGCGAATATAAATAATTTTTGGTAGGGAGATTTGTTACCATATACGATTACAATAAACAGCGAATTCGGTTGAAAAACGCGCTCAAGAACCACAAAATACCGAATATTGGGGGTACCCTTATATGGGGGCTACCCAAAAAAATGGACCTATATTCATAAGTTTTTGTGGAGAAATTTGGTACCTATTAAGAACTCAAAATACTAAATTACAGCCAATTCGATGTAAAAATACGATCAAAATCCCCAAAATACTGAAAGATAGAAGGTGCCGTTACATGGGGACAGAATAATTTGAAACTTTTAATTGGGGAAGATAGTGGTCTATTATTTCAGCTAGTAGCGTGGCACCACATAATTCTAGACGGGGAATCGAAAGGGTTTTTAATGGAGCTACTTTCGTTTTGGAGCATACAACTTGTGTAAATACACTATTTTCTGTCTTTATGCGTATATAAATAGTAGCTGCGTATGCTTTTTCAGAAGCATCGCAAAAACCGTGGAATTGGACTTCGCATTCTGGGGAGGAGTTGAACCATCTCGGAATTTTAATGGAGCTAATTAAAGGATATGAAGACATGAAGCTTAACCATTTTGATAGTATTTCGTTAGATACCTCTTCGTCCCATTTAGTGCCCTCAACCCATATTTGTTGCATAATGATATTCGCCACAATTATGCAGGGTGCCAGCCATCCGGCAGGATCAAACAGCTTGGCAATTCGGGACAAAATTTCTCTCTTCGTATAGATGCGGGAATCAGACGGACATAGAACGGCGAAGTGAAAAGTATCCGATATGACATTCCACCGAATTCCAAGCGTTTTTGCCGTACTTTTTTCGTCAAATTCTAGGAAATGCTCGTCAAGAAGTTGGTCTGAGGGAATCCCGTCTAAAATTTCACGACAATTTGAGGTCCACTTTCGCATCGAAAATCCTGATTCGCTTAGTGCTTTAGTTAATTGTACTCTCGAATCAATAGCTTCTGAAAGGGAATGGGCACCCACGAGAGCATCGTCTACATACATGGAGTTACGTAGAATTTCAGATGCCATAGGATATGTGGATTCTACATCATCGGCTAGTTGCAACATTGTGCGGATAGCTAAAAAGGGGCGCAATTGACCCCAAAAGTGACCGTTTTCAGCTCGAAGTCTTGTATGCTCTCATTCGGACTACGACGGTATAAAATACGCTGGTAGCCGGTATGCTCTTGGTCTATAAGTATTTGGCGATACATTTTTGTTACATCGCCATTGAAGACGTAAGACGTCAACCAAATCTTGTTGTAAGACGGGTCCGGTATGTAGGACGTCATTAAGGCTTAGACGGGATGAAGAGTGAGCGGATGCATTAAAAACTACCCGTACTTTTGTTGTTGTACTGTCGGGTTTTACGACAGCGTGGTGGGGAATATAATAAAAGCTACGAGAATTAGAATTTGTGCAGGGTATAACCTTGGACATATTATTTAAGGACATGTATTCTTCAAGTACATTCTCATATTCTGCTTTGAACTCGGGTGTTCGAAGAAGCCTGGCCTCATTCCTAAGAAATTGGGCAATGGCACTCTCTCTGGAATGACACAGATCATTGAGATTTTCTTTAAATGGAAGCCGGACAATATATCTTCCATCATCGGCTTTTTTTGTAGTAGTTTTGAACAAATGTTCGCAAAGCTGATCAGAAGATGACGTAAATTTCTTCCTAGGGAGATCTTCAATCTCCCAGAAATGTGCAATTTCTTTGTAAAAGGATATCTCACTTAAATGTGAGACTATCGTAGGGAAGGCAGCAACGGTTTCACTGGGAATGGGTCCGGTGAGTATCCATCCGAAGACTGTTTCCTGTGCCATTAGAGATCCACAAATATTGTGCCGAATACCAGTTAACATTACTAATGGAAGAATGTCCCCACCTAAAAGCAGGTCAACTTTGGAACAAACATAAAATCGGGGATCTGCTAGAAAAATAATTTGAGTACCCTGAAAAGAATTTAGATCCACGGTTCTTGAAGGTAAGCTTCCGGACAAGTGAGGGACCACTAACGCCGAGGTTTGAAGTTCGATTTTTTCGTCGATGGTAGAGTAGTGCGTAAATCTACACTCCTTTAGAACAGCTGCCGAAATAGTGTTGTTTAAACCCGAAATGCGGTCGCAAGTTTTGGTGAACGGAAGTCGGAGATTATTGAACAGATTCTCGGAAATGAAAGTTCCTTGGGAACCAGAATCAATCAAAGCTCTAGCAACATATTGTAAGCCATTGTGGCAAATTTTAACCAAAGCTGTGCCTAGTAAAACGCCATTCGACTGACTCGAAAAACTAGTTTGGACCTTGGTTCCCGTTGGGGTGGACTGTATCGAGGTTTTCAAGGGAGCGGAAGTAGGGTTTGGTAGACCCGATTGATTATTCCACTCGCGATGGAGAAGGGTATGGTGCTTCTTACTACATTTGTAACATGAAAAATTGCTTGTACAGTTCTTGACTGTATAAGCCTTGGAAAGACAGTTGAGACATAAGTTGGACTTCTTTATCTCTTTAATTCATTGATCGGGATTCATTTCAATGAACATCGGGCATTTCCGAATGACGTGAAAATCTTGGGAGCATAACCCACATTTTAAATCAGTAACACTGCTTTGGAAGGCTCTAATACCTTTTGTTTTAGGGTTAATATTGACATTTTTGCGCGATGAATTAGGAGTGCTAGTGGCTTTGCGCCGAATTTCTGATACGGATTCCAAGGTCCGATGTCGGTTAGTTAGAAAATTATCGAGATCTTTCCAATTCGGAATATCTGACTTCTCTTGCAAAGTTTGTTCCCATAAAGTTAACGTTGATTCAGGGAGACGATTAGAGTAGACATGAATGAAAATCGGGCCCCAACTTTTGACATCAATGTCGTAAGATTTTAAAAGAGATACACATGTGTTAACATCTCTTTGCAGGCTCTTAAGAGATACGCTAGATTCGGTTTGGATGTAAGGGAGACTCAATATGTTCTTTAACTGTATGTTTAATAAAACTCGCCTATTTTCATAACGCGAGCATAGATTCTTCCAAGCAATTGTAAAATTTTCATTAGTGAGAGGAAGTTTCTTAACAATGTCATTTGGTTCTCCCTTGGTCTTTTGATTCAAATGGAACAGTTTTTCTAAAGAACTTAATCTTGTGTTTCTGATACAGACAGCAGTAAACATGTCCCTAAATGAGGGCCATGCAGGATAGTCACCATTGAAAACGGGAATTTGACATGGAGAATTTCGGGAACGGGAACGGGAATTTCGAGCATTGCATTTTTTCAGCTTCATAAACTGTCACTCTGTCAACACTACTGCTTATTTTCTACCAAATTTAACTTGGGATTATTTTCACACAGATTGAATAAAGTATGTAAATGTTCGATGTCAATGTCACGTTTTACGTATCAAAATTATGTTTTTTGAGTCTTGTAATTTAACCACGTGATATGTTTAATTTTTTACTTTAGGCGCTCTGACCCTCTACTGCTCATTCTCCGATAATTTTACGACGAATAGATCAAAAAACAGAAATAGAAATTACACCAACCTGTTTTGTCTGGAACGAAATTAAAACTGGAACTATAGAAATAGAAACGCAGATAGTGTTCCCATATATATATGTCGCCTTATATATCTGGCTCGAACTGGACCAATGAACGCCTTTCTTAACTCAAAGCAATCGATATAAAGAAGAATTGGAACACTGCTGACGTTTAAGCTGTCTTTCTTTTGTGTTTCTCCAAATATGGAATAGAGAATAAATTCCAACAATGAAATAAAATCAAATATTGGAATAGATGCGGTGAATACGAAATTTTTATTTCAGGAAAGTCTTTATTTCAGGACAGTTTTTAGGACAGGTCTTACCAGTTGTCTGGTTGATATACAAAAGAGATAGATTAAAAAGAAGTAAAGACGGAAATCGCCAATGTGACAGGGATCGATGGTCCGGTGAGTATCCATCCGAAGACTGGTTCCTGTGCCATTAGAGATCCACAAATATTGTGCCGAATACCAGTTAACATTACTAATGGAAGAATGTCCCCACCTAAAAGCAGGTCAACTTTGGAACAAACATAAAATCGGGGATCTGCTAGAGAAATATTTTGAGTACCCTGAAAAGAATTTAGATCCACGGTTCTTGAAGGTAAGCTTCCGGACAAGTGAGGGACCACTAACGCCGAGGTTTGAAGTTCGAATTTTTCGTCGATGGTAGAGTAGAGCGTAAATCTACACTCCTTTAGAACAGCTGCCGAAATAGTGTTGTTTAAACCCGAAATGCGGTCGCAAGTTTTGGTGAACGGAAGTCGGAGATTATTGAACAGATTCTCGGAAATGAAAGTTCCTTGGGAACCAGAATCAATCAAAGCTCTAGCAACATATTGTAAGCCATTGTGGCAAATTTTAACCAAAGCTGTGCCTAGTAAAACGCCATTCGACTGACTCGAAAAACAAGTTTGGACCTTGGTTCCCGTTGGGGTGGACTGTATCGAGGTTTTCAAGGGAGCGGAAGTAGGGTTTGGTAGACCCGATTGATTATTCCACTCGCGATGGAGAAGGGTATGGTGCTTCTTACTACATTTGTAACATGAAAAATTGCTTGTACAGTTCTTGACTGTATAAGCCTTGGAAAGACAGTTGAGACATAAGTTGGACTTCTTTATCTCTTTAATTCATTGATCGGGATTCATTTCAATGAACATCGGGCATTTCCGAATGACGTGAAAACCTTGGGAGCATAACCCACATTTTAAATCAGTAACACTGCTTTGGAAGGCTCTAATACCTTTTGTTTTAGGGTTAATATTGAGATTTTTGCGCGATGAATTAGGAGTGCTAGTGGCTTTGCGCCGAATTTCTGATACGGATTCCAAGGTCCGATGTCGGTTAGTTAGAAAATTATCGAGATCTTTCCAATTCGGAATTTCTGACTTCTCTTGCAAAGTTTGTTCCCATAAAGTTAACGTTGATTCAGGGAGACGATTAGAGCAGACATGAATGAAAATCGGGCCCCAACTTTTGACATCAATGTCGTAAGATTTTAAAAGAGATACACATGTGTTAACATCTCTTTGCAGGCTCTTAAGAGATACGCTAGATTCGGTTTGGATGTAAGGGAGACTCAATATGTTCTTTAACTGTATGTTTAATAAAACTCGCCTATTTTCATAACGCGAGCATAGATTCTTCCAAGCAATTGTAAAATTTTCATTAGTGAGAGGAAGTTTCTTAACAATGTCATTTGGTTCTCCCTTGGTCTTTTGATACAAATGGAACAGTTTTTCTAAAGAACTTAATCTTGTGTTTCTGATACATACAGCAGTAAACATGTCCCTAAATGAGGGCCATGCAGGATAGTCACCATAGAAAACGGGAATTTGACATATAGAATTTCGGGAACGGGAACGGGAATTTCGAGCATTGCATTTTTTCAGCTTCATAAACTGTCACTCTGTCAACACTACTGCTTATTTTCTACCAAATTTAACTTGGGATTATTTTCACAAAGATTGAATAAAGTATGTAAATGTTCGATGTCAATGCCACGTTTTACGTATCAAAATTATGTTTTTTGAGTCTTGTAATTTAACCACGTGATATGTTTAATTTTTTACTTTAGGCGCTCTGACCCTCTACTGCTCATTCTCCGATAATTTTACGACGAATAGATCAAAAAACAGAAATAGAAATTACACCAACCTGTTTTGTCTGGAACGAAATTAAAACTGGAACTATAGAAATAGAAACGCAGATAGTGTTCCCATATATGTATGTCGCCTTATATATCTGGCTCGAACTGGACCAATGAACGCCTTTCTTAACTCAATGCAATCGATATAAAGAAGAATTGGAACACTGCTGACGTTTAAGCTGTCTTTCTTTTGTGTTTCTCCAAATATGGAATAGAGAATAAATTCCAACAATGAAAATACAAAAGAGATAGATTAAAAAGAAGTAAAGACGGAAATCGCCAATGTGACAGGGATCGATGGT
>NW_026889137.1:0-12440 GCF_032173495.1 Musca vetustissima
ATTTTCTTTTTCTGCTTCTTACACCGAGCGAACATCTTATATTCCAGCCAAAATCATGGACTGGTTATTTTCTGTTGTTGTTTCTATTTTGTTCTCCTGCTTCTTCTTTTACTTCGAACCAGGATCATGTAGTCTGTCCCCGTATATATTTTATTTTTCTGCCAAGATTGCAGAAAAAGTGACGTTACAAGCATTTATCGCTTCGTTGAAAATGCCTAGGATGGGTGGGCTTGCCCGGCGAGAGAGAGGGGGGTGGGCTGCGGCTGACAAATGCGGGTGGCCCCAAGTGTTTGGTAGGTATTTGAAAGTAATTGCTGGAAACAAGTGCATACGTTACGCCATATGAGAAATGAAGATTTATTTTTGTGCATGGCCAAGTAGAGTTTACAACAACGGGCGAAAAAAATTTACACAATTTGTATACGAAGGAGGAAGGAGATGGTGAAAAAATCAGGCACGCAATGTTACATCTCATTTGTCACTCAAATTAAGATGTTAAAGCGGCAAAAAATAGAATGGAAAATTGATTTAAGACATAAATTTACAGCATGCATATTTGTTCTTCTTCCAAATGGATGGGGTACAATATTCAATTTTTGGCTTACTCCCGCTTAGAATATTTTAAACAACATTTCTGCTTATAACTCAAATTATAATAAAAAATTCAATATAAGTAACCTTCGTTATATCCACCGACATATCATTAAATTAAGTTTTTACTAATACATTTTCATAAATAAATGTCCTTCATTTTAATGGCAATAAAATGTCAAAAACTATTTTTCGATATGAAACAAAAACAAAATCGAACACTACCAATACTAAACAATATTAAAAAAAATCAAGGTTGAAACTTTTCCAATTGATGCTGCTTTCCCTACAACGAAAATAAAGACGACGAAGGGTTCAAAATATAAAAAAAGGGGAAATAGTTTATATCAGTCATCAATTATTACGAGCAGAAAGAAACAAAGCATGTCGGTTTTTAATTATAATTGATTGTATGGGCCTTGAAAAACTAGTCTTTAAAAAATCCACGCCTTGTATGGGCCTTGAAAAACTAGTCTTTAAAAAATCCACGCCTTGTATGGGCCTTGAAAAACTAGTCTTTAAAAAATCCACGCCTTGTATGGGCCTTGAAAAAATATTCTTTAAAAAATCCACGCCTTGTATGGGCCTTGAAAAAATATTCTTTAAAAAATCCACGCCTTGTATGGGCCTTGAAAAATATTCTTTAAAAAATCCACGCCTTGTATGGGCCTTGAAAAAATATTCTTTAAAAAATCCACGCCTTGTATGGGCCTTGAAAAAATATTCTTTAAAAAATCCACGCCTTGTATGGGCCTTGAAAAAATATTCTTTAAAAAATCCACGCCTTGTATGGGCCTTGAAAAAATATTCTTTAAAAAATCCACGCCTTGTATGGGCCTTGAAAAAATATTCTTTAAAAAATCCACGCCTTGTATGGGCCTTGAAAAAATATTCTTTAAAAAATCCACGCCTTGTATGGGCCTTGAAAAAATATTCTTTAAAAAATCCACGCCTTGTATGGGCCTTGAAAAAATATTCTTTAAAAAATCCACGCCTTGTATGGGCCTTGAAAAAATATTCTTTAAAAAATCCACGCCTTGTATGGGCCTTGAAAAAATATTCTTTAAAAAATCCACGCCTTGTATGGGCCTTGAAAAAATATTCTTTAAAAAATCCACGCCTTGTATGGGCCTTGAAAAATATTCTTTAAAAAATCCACGCCTTGTATGGGCCTTGAAAAAATATTCTTTAAAAAATCCACGCCTTGTATGGGCCTTGAAAAAATATTCTTTAAAAAATCCACGCCTTGTATGGGCCTTGAAAAAATATTCTTTAAAAAATCCACGCCTTGTATGGGCCTTGAAAAAATATTCTTTAAAAAATCCACGCCTTGTATGGGCCTTGAAAAACTATTCTTTAAAAAATCCACGCCTTGTATGGGCCTTGAAAAACTATTCTTTAAAAAATCCACGCCTTGTATGGGCCTTGAAAAACTATTCTTTAAAAAATCCACGCCTTGTATGGGCCTTGAAAAGCAATGTGTTATGATGAGGTTGTTGTTAGTATCATTTTTTCTTTCGAAGTTCCTTGCCTTTCATCACTGCCAGAAATCTGCCATAATTTGGGCATTTTATCAAATTTTGATTGCTAGTAATATTTCATCAGGTTGCATGATATTCCGCTTCAACGTGATGTGGCTTGCATATTTTTTGGAGTTTTTTTACCACTACTTTTTACTTATGTTTTATTTTTTATCCTTCGTATTCTTGACTTTTAGCTTAGCCCACCAAAATGTTTCTAATATATCATTGCTAATGCCTTCTGTGTTTTGAGGGAGTCTTTTGTATTTTTGCTGACCACAGTGGAAATGTTTGAGAAGTATTACAATGCTCAAGGATATTAATATCCTTGTCATATTCAGCATACAACATATTTAATTGATTTTTGTGAAGCAACTCATAAATTTGTCTGTTGAAAGATTCCAATCTACAATATGTCATCGCTGTCATGTAGATGTGCAGTTTGTGTTTATTATGAAGTTTTATCAGATTTTAGATAATATCCAGGAGAAAATATAATCGGACCAGGTAGAGCCCACACAAGTGTAGTGACTATTAACTTTGCTACGGTAAAAATGTGTGTCATCAAAATATTGGTTTTAAACCTCTAGTTTCTTTGGTAAAAATCTGTTGGAATCACGCTTTTATATGAAGGAATTGAGATAGGGTGCTGACATTTTGCATATTTTTGTTCTTTGTCTGCATACAGGTCAAGTTCGAAGATAGGATATATCGGTCCACGTTTAGGGATATCTCCCATATAACGGTACACCCAAATTTTCGGTATCTTACGGTTCTTGAGTGCGAGTTGGCTGTAATTTAGTATTTTGAGTTCTTAATAGGTACCAAATCTCTCCACAAACAATTATTTTTCTGTTAGCCCCCATATAAGGGTACCCCCAATTTTCGGTATTTTGGGGTTCTTGAGCGCGTATTTCTACCGAATTTGATATATTGTAGTCGTATATGGTAAGAAATCTCTCCACGAAAAATTATTAATATTCACCCCCTTTTGGTGTAGTCTATATCGGTCCACGTTTAGGCGTAGCCCCCATATAAGAGTACTGCCCAATTTTCGATATTTTAGGGATCTTGAGTGCGCTTTTCAACTGAATTCGCTGAAATTTGGTACATTTGGTTCTTTTTGGGTACCAAATGTCTCCACTAAAAATTATAAATAACTTTATTCTGAGGGGTTTAAGCGCGTTTTTAATCCAAATTCGCTGGAAATTGGTACAATGGATCCCAAATTTCTTCATTAAAAATTATAATTATAAGATACGCGTTTTTCAACTGAATTCGCTGTAATTTGATATTTTGTAGTCGCATATGGTAACAAATCTTCCTACAAAAATTTTTAATATCCGTCTCCTGCTTATATTAAAATAGTAAGCTTAGTTCCGTGTGCAGGGTTTGTCCCCATATAGGCATATTCTACCATAGTATAGGGGATAGTCGTTACTCGAAATAGTCAGTTTTACCCTACAAATTTCATTAAAAATTGCTGAAATTTGTATTTGATGAACACAATGGTTTACATAAACCGGATTGTAGAATTATCGGTATAGGTTCACTTTTTGTTATGTTCCCTATATTTTTTATTTCAAGTATCTCTCAGTATACCTATGGTGGAGGGTATACAAAGTTCGGGCCTTTCGAACGCTTTTTCACTTGTTTTCAATAATGTTTTGGTACACTGAACCCCATAAAGAGTTACAAACATTGCACATTGCAATATTTTTACCAAGCCTTGATATACGTTTTCCTAATCAGTAAAAACAAACATCTAACATTCGTTTTAGTACATAATTGCAATGTTGAAAATTTAGTTAAGCTCTTATTGAAATCTGTGATTTGATAAGTTTTTTGTCATAAGATTCAAACAATTACTATTACTATTAGAATTTTGGGTGAACCTGAAATTTGGAGTTAGGGTCACTGTTGAGGTGTAGGATTGGGGTATGTAGGAAGTTTTGGAAATTTCTACTAATGTATACCAAATGGTACTAAATTTAGGTTGGAGCACTGATATTTAGAAATTAGATTATTGTTGGAGTGTAAGATTGTATAAATATATATTCATCGCCTGATGCTCACACAATAAATCGGATTGTTAATAAAGGTATTGATGTTTTAAAATAAATTTTAGTGAAAATGTACGCCTTTGTGAATTAAAAAAAAACCTTTGTAAAAAAGTAAAGAACTATCAAAGCGATTTTTTTATACAAAACAACATTATCCTTCCCCGAAATCCAAAACAGATATCATTAATTTTATTTATGGCGGTACCGAGGTATATAAAATCGTTCACTACCTCGAAGCTGTAGTTGACTCGTTCCAGAGTTGGTCCGAGTCTACTGGACGCCTTGCGCGTTGATACCATAAGCTTGGTCTTCTCGCCTTTTACTGCCAGACCCACTTTGGCAGACTCCTTCTCAAATTTTTAAAAGGTGGCTGTTACCGCTCGCAATGTTCGACCCATTATATCGATGTCATGTACAGAGTGCCATTTCTTTTCACCTTTGCATCTCGTATGACCTTTTCTAGCAGGAGATTAAAAAGATCACACGATAAATTGTCACGTTGTCTGAATCCTCGTTCGGTATTGAGGGGTTGTGCTGCTCAAAGTTATCCTACATAGCCGTATTAATTTTGCAGGAATGCCAAACGGAGGCATGGCTTTAAACACCTCTGAGTGGAGTGGGCTGTCGAATGCTGCTTTGTAGTCGACGAAAAGGTGGAATGTGACCATGTAGTTTTCGTGGGTATTTTGCAGGATTTGGCTAAGTGTGAAAATCTGGTCTCTAGTGGATTTGCGAGGTCTGAAGCCGCATTGCTAAGATCCAATATTATCTTTGACCATTGGCTTCAGTCGTTTACACAGCACACTGTATAACACTTTATATGCAATGGGAAGGAGACTTATTCCTCCATAGTTGGCACAGATCGTCTTGTCTCCTAGCATTACGACACTCCTGATCGTACCATGGGTTTCATGATGGAGGTTTTTGGTACCCAAGTGTTGATTTTGTTGCAGTTGGTAGGGAGTGGACAATTCCTTGCCATTGTGCTTCTGTACTATTATCGGGACAAGAAGTGCTTTCGTCAAGCAGGTAGGTAAATTGATCGGAGTAGACCTCGGCTATCTGTTGTGGTTGCAGCTTTTCGATGTCGAGTGTCCGTGTTACATTAGAACGCACCTTTGCTACTACATTAAGACGGATGCGAACCTTGGCTGCCACAAGGTAATGGTCCGTATCGATGTTCGCACCTCGTATCGATCGAACGTTTTAAACACTGGACGAATGCCTTCCATCTATCACAACATGGTCAATTTGATTTCTCGTTGCTTGATCAGAAGAAATCCTGGTGGCCTTGCTTGAATCTGGTGCTGCTAACTACCATGTTTTTTCTGCCGCGAAGTCAAACTCATGCTTGTTGGATGTTTCTTCATGGAGGCTGAATTTTTCGACGGAGGGACCAAAAATATTATCCCTTCCGATTTTTGTATTAAAATCTCGTAGCAGAATTTTAATGTCATGGCCAAGGCAGCGCGGTTATATGCTGCTTCTAGGCGCTTATAAAATATGTCTTTGGTCGGATCATGGCCGCAAATAAAGCTGATGTAGAAGAACTTCGCTTTTATACGGATTATAGCAATACGCACATCTATTGGAGTGAATCTGGAGACGAGATCTTTTATTCTCCTGTCAACGATAAATCCGCAGCCGAATTATTGTCTCGTTTTATGGCAGCTATAGGACAGTGCGTAAACGTCTATTTACTTACGCCTGTCCCTTTCCATCGCATTTCCTGTAAGGCAATAATATCGCCTTTGTACTTCTTGAGTACATCCGCCAAAGCGAACACTGCAACTGTTTTGTACAACGTGCCCACATATGTTTGCGGGGGTCGTCAACATTATGGGGTTTTGGCTTTCTTTTTCGTTGCTTTTTCATGGTATGAGGGGTTTTTAAAGTGAGGGCAACTAACCCGACGCCTCAACCTATTTTTTATAGTTCTTATAGGTGAACTCGCGGCACATATCAGCCCACTATTTCAAGGGTGATAAAAGTAGCTACCCTAGGTGACACCGCTGGGAGGTCAGTGTCCACAATTGAGATGAAAGATGGACCAAGATAAGCCTGGGCTTCGCCATGTTAAAGCCAATCAGAGCCGTTGTTTGGTATCTATCATCCACTATGCCACCCATCTCGTTTTTTTAAGATTATATAAAAAACTTCTGGCAGACATTCTATATTTCTTTTATGCCTAACATTATTAGGAATTTGGAAGTATTTTCTCTAAGCTCTATTAAGTCTTAGATCATATTTTAAACCTCATTTTAAACTAAAAATGATTTACTCCTTTATTTCACAACCTTCCACCTAAAACAGATAACCCATCTGTCTCAGCTTACCTTAAGCTCTGCAGTGATTAATATTGAGCAAAGCCTCTCTGAACATTTGTCAAAACAGGAATAAATAAATAATGACATTTTCCAAGTAAGGAGTTATTCGTAAAGTGGAACATCTGGGCGTATGAATAACAAAAATGAAAGTTTCTTTATCCTGTGAGCTAAGCCATTAAACGTATGAAAAATAAAATAAGTAAGAAAACATGCCGAACATTACTCATACGCCGTACAGTACACATGTACATGTTTGGATTCCAGACAAATAACTTAAAGCTAACGTAAAGATTCAAAATTCCAAGAACATTTATAAAAGTATTATATAACACATTGCCCCGCCATTAATCTCAAGTTTAAGAAATATCATATATATATATATATATTTTTAAAGACAAACAAATGAGTATTTACAGTTGCTGGTGGGTAATTTTTTACACAGAAGAAAGAAATCCTGCAGCTTTGGCGAATGAGTGTGTGTCTTTGTTTATAGTTGTTATGGAAAATGTGTGTGTGTGTGTGTGTTTGGCTGGCAAGAAATGATGTAAATCATTGTCATGGAAAAACTTCCAAAAATACATAGGCCCGGTTATTTTACATTCCTTTGTTGGTAGTAACGCCACAGAGAGAGAGAGAGAGGGTCTGGGCCTACCTCAAAAACACAAATCCTAGCATAAATTGTAAACATTTGCAAAGCAAGGCAGCAGTAAAACAGTATACACATTTCTTCCTCACACCCTAGGAAAAAATATTTTCAGATTCTTCATCATTGTCGTTGCCGTCGACGGTCGTCATCATCATCAAATGTTGCCTGTCAAAATTGCAAGGTACTTGCCTTAAATCTGCCAACAGCGGCAATTAATTGCTGTCAACTGTCACTTGCCAACGAAACTGGCAGTTGCTTGACGATATTCTCCGAAATGAAAGGGGTTTCTAGAGCCAAGTAGGCTGTTTTTTCCATTTTCACAGACGTACATAGTAATGTGTAGGAGAAGATGAAAAAGGAAAAACCATTAACGAATTACATCATGGAAAGTGCTAAAGTAGTAGCAGGACGAGGAGGATGGAAACAAACAGTGTAAAATTATCAACTCAGAGACTAATGATGAAGGGGGCGGAGGTTGTTTTTCTTTCGCTTTTCTATTTTTTTGATGTTTATGATTACGATCTAAGGAAATAGGAAAAATTAAGGAAATGTGAATATTTCCTTAATACACAAGGCAAATTTGCTAAACTAGGGGGAATTCTTAAAGAAGAGACTAATGTTTATTTATTAGATGGAAATGGGGTTCCGGAGTTTTCATAAAATGGAATTAAGGAAGGGATTATGAGAAAAAAGTTTTCCGTTTTCCAATTTTAAAGCAGGAGATGATAGATACCAAGCAACGGCTTTGATTGTTTTTAACATGGCGAAGTCCAGGCCTCTCTTGGTCCCTCTTTCATCTCAATTGTGGATACTGACCTGGGGTAGCTATTTTCATCACCCGTTGAAATAGTGAGCCAATATGTGTCGCGAGTTCACCGATAAGAACTGTAAATAATGGGTTGAGGCGTCGGGTTAGTTGTCCACACTCGGAAAACCTACTATGAAAAGGCAAAGAAAAAGAAAACCAAACCCAACCCATAATGTTGACGACATCCGTAAACGTATAAAGGACCACGATCTGCGAATTTGCACTTGGAATGTGCGTACAGTACAGGCGCTGTGTTCGCTTTGGCGGATGTACTCAAGTAGTACAAAGCCGATATTATTGCTTTACAGGAAATGCGATGGAAAGGGACAGGCGTAAGTAAATCAGTATAGCTGCCATGAAACGAGACATGAATTTGGCTGCGGATTTATGGTTAAGAGGATAATAAAATACCTCGTCTCTAGAGATTCACTCCAGTAGTTGAGCGAATTGCTAAAATCCGTATAAAAGCGAACTTTTTCTACATTAGCCTTCTATGCGCCCATGCTCCGACCGAAGACAAAGATGAACAGAACAAAGACATATTTTACCAGCGTTTAGAAACGGCATCTGACCGCTGCCCTGGTCATGACACTAAAATTCTATTAGGAGATTTTAATGCAAAAATCGGAAGGGAAAATATCTTTGGCTCCACCGTCGGAAAATTCAGCCTCCATGAAGAAACATCCTACAAAGGCATGAGGTTGATTGACTTCGCGGCAGCAAAAACATGGTAGTTAGCAGCACCAGATTCAATCATCTCGATATATATAAGGCCACCTTTATGTCTCCTGATCCAGCAACCAGAAATTAAATTGATCATGTTGTGATAGACGGAAGGTATTCATCCATTGTATTAGACGTTCGATCGATCCGAGGAGCGAAAATCGATTCGGACCACTACCTTGTTGACACATCGACACATACCACTTATTCCTCGACTATAAAACCGCATTCTACAGCTCTATCAATTCAGAGGTGTTTAAAGCCATGTCCACGTTCGGCATAGCTGCAAAATTAATAGGGCTATGCAGGATAACTTTAAGTGGCACAAGGTCAGCAGTTAAAGTCGGAAAGGACCTATCGGAACCCGAACAAGTATTCATACAAGTTGACAGTTTGTCGTGTAGCCTGTTTAACATTCTGCTGGAAAAGGTCATACGAGAGGGAAATGTGAACAGAAATGGCACTCTGTACACCAAACAACACATGTTACTCGCCTACGTCGATGACATCGATATAATGACTCGAAGATGGCGCGCGGTAACAGCCACCTTTGAACAAATTGAGAAGGAGTCTATCAAAATGGGTCTGGCTGTAAATGGCGAGAAGACCAAGCTGATGGTATGAACGCCCAAGACGTCCAGTTGACTTGGACCAACTGTGGAACTTGAGAACTACAGATTCGAAGTAGTCAAAGATTTTATATACCTTGTTAGCGCCATAAATAAAACGAATGACATCAGTTTTGAAATTCGGAGAAGGATAGTATTGGCCAATCGGTGCTACTAAGGTCTATGTAAGCACTTTGGAAACAAGGTCACCTCCCGTCAGACCAAACGCACTTTTTACAAGACGCTGATACTACCCGTGCTGTTATGTGTATCTGAAGCATGGGTATTTGCGCAAGCAGATGAGGCAGCTCTTGGAGTGTTTGAGAGAAAAATTCTCCGAAAGACCTATGGGCCGATCTGCGTTGACGGTGAATATCGCCGTCAAATGAACCATGAGTTGTACCAGCTATTCTCGGACATCGACATTGTTAGACGTATTGAGCTGCGGCGACTACGTTGGCTAGGTCATGTTGTGAGAATGGATGAAGATGCCCCAGCCCAAGAATACGATGGAAAGATCAAGTCGAAGACAACATCGCCAAAAATAGTCTTTCAAATTGGAAAAACTGCGCAAAAAACGCGCCTGGTAATCTTTTCTACGCTCGGCTTATGGAACGAAAGTTCTGTTACAAGCCAGCTAAGTAAGTAAGTAATAAATCCACGTCTTAGTATAACCCTTGAAAAAATATTTTTTAATAAATCCACACCTTATTGTGGCCCTTATTTAAAAATTATTTAAAAACCTTGCAAAAGTTTGTCTTAATAATTTAATGTGGCCAACATTGCGTATACGTGTTTTGCCTACCTATGGGTCGTATAAGTGTTGGCATAACTTATACGCCACGTTATTCAAAATTTGCCTTAACAATGGTAACCCAACTTTTATTTGTGTTATTTTCTCTTTAAACCACACATCTGCTGTTGACTTTTCGGTTTAATTTTTCCCCTCCACCAAAAACAAAATCCCTTTTAGTTTTCAAATAAATTAGTGGGAAAAAATCTGAAAACTTTTTTCCTCCGTCCATGCTGATGATGTGAAATTTAAGAAGACGAAAAAAACCCCCTAACGACGAACAACTAAAAAGAGAGGCAAGAAACTTGTTCATTTTCTTCTTTAATTGTTGTTTAATATTTACATCCTGCGGTGTTAGTGGCGCTGGTGATGATGCTGCAGCTCTTCCATTGTGTTCGTGTTGTTGAGGGGCCACTCGCTTTCATTGCTTTGGCTGGTTTGCTGGATGCTGCTGCCGTTGAGTACGAATATTTGCTTTAGTCTCATCTCTTCTTACAAACTAAACAAATGTGGCCAGAATGTTTCAGCTCGACTGTTTGCTTTGATAATGAACTGAAACACTCGTCGCTGCTCGTGTGTTGTTGGTGTTGTTGCGCTGTCGTCGTTGTGTGTTGCAGTTGGCTGGGTGAAATTGTTTTGTTTGGTGCAAAATAAAAAAAAAATGAAAAGAATGGTGGCTAGAAAAAAAGTTATTTGCGACTTGGTGAAGAATGACAGCTATACAAGTCTGGCATAGCAAATGAAACTGGAGCGGAGATGTACAATCTGGCATATGTTGTGCAATTCAACATCAGAAAAAACAACAATATTTTTTTTCCTAAAACATTCATTTTAGTTTTTTGAGGTTAGTATGTTTGAGTGTAAGAGAACACATATGGGTGATGTAAAGGAGAATATTTTGTTGTTGATATGTGTGTGAAGTACTGACACATATGTTAGCAGTTTTTCACATGTGTTTGACGGGATCTAGTTCGATAATTTGGGAAATATATTTCTCAAATACCATAGTGCATATAAGTTATGCTACAACGTATAGGCACTGTAGACCACCATAAGGCATGGATTTTTAAAATAATTTTTTTAGGATTATGCTAAGGCGCGGTTTTTTTGAATTCATTTTTTCAAGGGTTATTCGAAGGTGGGAGTTTTTAAATTCATTTTTCCAAGGGTTATACTAAGGCGCGGATTTTTTAAATTCATTTTTTCAAGGGTTATACTTACTTACTTTACTTAGCTGGCTTGTGACAGAACTTTCGTTCCATAAGCCGAGCTCAAAAAAGATTTCCCGGCGCTTCGGTCTTTTGCGCAGTTTTTCCAGTTTGAAAGATCGTATTCGGCAATGTTATCTTCCGCTTGATCTTTCCATCGTATTCTTGGCCTTCCCCTTTTGCGTGAGCCATCAGCTGGTTCGCTTTTATATGCCTTCTGGGATAGGGTATTTTCATCCATTCTCACAACATGACCTCGACAACGTAGTCGCTGCAGCTCAATACGTTTAACAATACCGATGTCCGAGAATAGCTGGTACACTTCATGGTTCATTCAACGGCGATAGTCACCGTCAACGCAAGTCGGCCCACAGATCTTTCGGAGAACTTTTCTCTCTCACAACTTGACCTAGATTTAAAAAAGATGTCCAGGGGCTTCAGTCTTTTGCGCAGTTTTTCCAGTTTGAAAGATCATATTCGGCAATGTTATCGTCCACTGGATCTTTCCATCTTATTCGTGGCCTTCCCCATCTGCGTGAGCCATCAGCTGGTTCGCTTTTATATGCCTTTTTGGCTAGGTCATGTTGTGAGAATGGATGAAGATGCCCCATCCATTCTCACAACATGACCTAGCCAACTTAGTCGCTGCAGCTCAATACGTCTAACAATACCGAATAGTTGGTACAGCTCATGGTTCATTCGACGGCGATATTCACCGTCAACGCAGGTATTTCGCAGAACTTTTCTCTCAAACACTCCATCCAAGAGCTATCTCATCTGCTTGCGTAAATAGCCATGCTTCAGATCCATATAATAACACGGGTATTATCAGCATCTTGACGAGCGTGAGATTGGTCTTGCGGGATATGGCCTTGTTTCTGAATTACTTACTCAGACCATAGTAACATCTGTTGGCCGGCACTATCCTTCCCCGAATTTCAAAACTAATGCCATTCGTTTTATTTATGGCGGTACCAAGGTATATAAAATCTTTAACTACCTCTGCTGTAGTTCTCAAGTTCCACAGTTGGTCAGAGTCTACTGGATGTCTTGCGCGTTGATACCATCACCTTGGTCTTCTCGCCGTTTACTGTCAGACCCACTTTGGCAGACTCCTTCTCAATGTGATCAAAGGTGGCTGTTGCCGTTCTCA
>NW_026889138.1:0-122456 GCF_032173495.1 Musca vetustissima
GATAGACCCATGATTCCTTTTGAGAATATGCATAGAATCACTTTCTGAGTCGATTTATGCATGTCCGTTCGTCTATCCCTCTGTCCGTCCGTTTGTTGATGTTAAATTGTAAACAAAGTACAGGTCGCATTTATAATCCGATTTGGATGAAATTTGGCACAGCTCATTTATTTGGCCCAAAGACGAATTGGGAAAAAATGGTTCAGATTTAGATATAGCTCCCATATATATTTTTGTCCGATTTACGGACTTTAGTCCCTGAAAATCATTCGATTTGCACGAATTTTGGCAGAGCTTACTTAATTAAGTCTAGAATGATGTGTGCTAAGTTTCGTAAAAATCGGTTCAGATTTAGATATAGCTCCCATATAAAGTTTCGCCCGATTTTTGGTAAATGGAGCACCAAAGTTCCTGACAATCATTCGATTTGCACGAATTTTGGCATAGCGTACTGAATTAAGTCTAGAATGATGTATGCTAAGTTTCGTAAAAATCGGTTCAGATTTAGATATAGATCCCATATACAGTTTCGCCCGATTTTAGGGAAATAGTGCACCAAAGTCCCTGAAAATCTTGCGATCTGCATGATTTTTGGCATAGTGTACTGAATTAAGTCTAGAATGATGTGTGCTAAGTTTCGTAAAAATCGGTTCAGATTTAGATATAGATCCCATATACAGTTTCTCCCGATTTTAGGTAAATAGTGCACCAAAGTCCCTGAAAATCTTTCGATTTGCATAATTTTTGAATAGTGTACTGAATTAAGTCTAGAAAGATGTGTGCTAAGTTTCGTGAAAATCGGTTCAGATTTAGATATGGCTCCATATATAGTTTCGCTCGATTTTAGGTAAATGGTGCACAAAAGTCCCTCAAAATCTTTTGATTTGCACGAATTTTTGCATAGCGTACTGAATTAAGTCTAGAAAGGCGTGTGCTAGAAAGACCTGTGCAAAGTTTCGTGGAAATCGGTTCAGATTAAGATATAGCTCCCATATATATTTTCGTCCGATCTTATCTAAATAGTGCATCAAAGTCCCCATATATCTTTCGATTTTGGGATAGCGTACTGATTTAAATCTAGAATGGTGTGTGCAAAGTTTCGTGAAAATCGGTTCAGATTTACATACACCTCTATATATATTTCCGTCCGATTTTAAGTAAATGGTGCACTAACGATCCATAGATAGGCCTATTGACACAACGTACTGAAGTTAATATAAATTAATCTCTGATAAGTTTTCTTAAGTCGGTTCAGATATAGATATAGCATAGCTTCCATATATAATTTCAACTTCAGGCTACATATGCTGGATATACCCAAAGTGGTGAAGGGTATCATATAGTCGGCCCAGTCCGACTTTACTACTTTCCTTACTGTTTTTTTTTCAGATGGCTGTACTGATAGATTTCTCGTAAAGTATCAATCAAACAATTTCAGATTTATGCTCGTTGGAAGGGTGACATTTCGCAGTACAAAAACTTATTTTGCTGTTTTTTGTTTGGTGCATTCGGTTTTGAGTTACAGGGTGTTCAAAATGGAAGTTGACAAAGGTGAAAATGCAAGCCAAGCGGCTAAAATTGTAAATGGTGTTTATGGTTCCGATACTGTAACAACCAATTATGTGCAATTTTGGTTTCATAGATTCTGTTCAGGAGATGTTAAAGATGCACCTCGCCCAGGAGAAATGATCGATGTTGACCGGCATGTTTGCAGTCGTAATATCGGCCAGGAGCTAAAAATCGACCACAAAACTGTTTTAAACCATTTACACTAAGCTGGAATCACATAGAAGTTCGATGTTTGGGCGCCGCATCAATTAACAGAAAAAATACAATGGATAGAATTTCCATCTGCGAAGATTTGGCCAAACGGAATGAGATAAATCCATTTCTTAAACTGATGGTGACTGGAGATGCGAAATGGATCACATACGATAACCCTGTGCGAAAACGATCGTGGTCAAAGAGCGGTGAAGCACCTCAAACGGTGGCCAAACAAGAACTAACGGCCAGGAAGGTTCTGCTATGCATTTGATGGGACTGGAAGGGGATTATTTATTATGAGTTGCTTTCATATGGCTAAACGCTAAATTCTAATCACTAGTGTCAACAACTGGACCGCTTAAAGATAGCAATAGACCAGAAACGGCCAGAATTAGCCAACAGGAGAGGTGGCGTGTTCTACCAGGACAACGCATCTACAGTGACTCGTCAGAAACATCGAAAGCTTAGTTGGGAAGTATTAATGCATCCGCCTTACAGTCCGGACTTGGCACCGAAATTGCAAAATTTCTTTAATGATAAAAATTTGGAATCTATGGAGGATTGACTACTAAAGCTTTTTGCACATAGAGAGCAGGACTTCTATGAGAGAGGCATTATGAAGTTACCTTTAAAATGGCAACAAATCATTCAACAAAACGCTGCAAAACGCTTTGGCCCAAATCGGTTCTATCCCTTCATGTCTGCAAAAATCTTCTAGAATCTGTAATGTAAGTCCTTCAAAACATTATCTTAAAAAAAAAAAAAAACAAAATCAAATATTCTTAAAAAACATACACTTTTCATTGGTGCTTGAAAAAATTCTTTAAGAAATCCACTCCCTTCCTTGGTCCTTGAAAAAAAATCTTTAAAAAATCCACGCACTTCATTGGTCCTTGAAAACTTATTCTTTTAAAAATACACGCCCTTCTTTGATTCTTGAAAAAAATCTTTAAAAAAGCCACGCCCTTCTTTGGTCCTTGAAAACAAATACTTTAAAAACTACACGCCCTTATTTGATTCTTGAAAAAATTCTTTAAGAAATCCACGCCTTCCTTGGTCCTTGAAAAAAAATTCTTTCAAAACTCCACGCCTTCCTTGGTCCTTGAAAAAAATCCACGCCCTTCCTAGGTCTTTGAAAAAAATTCTTTAAAAACTCCACGCTTTCCTTGGTCCTTAAAAACACAATTCATTAAAAACTCCACGCCTTCCTTGGTCCTTGAAAAAAATTCCTTAAAAAATCCACGCCCTTCCTAGGTCCTTGAAAAAAATTCCTTAAAAAATCCACGCCCTTCCTAGGTCCTTTCAATAAAAACTCCACGCTTTCTTTCGTCCTTAAAAAACACAATTCATTAAAAACTCCACGCCTTCCTTGGTCCATGAAAAAAATCTTTAAAAACTCCACGCCTTCCTTGGTCCTTAAAAAAATATTGTTTAAAAATCCATGGTCCTTAATTCTTGAAAAAATATTCTGTACAAATTCTGTCTATTGTGGTGCTTGAAAAAATATTCTGTACAAACCCACGCCTATTGTGGTGCTTGAAAATACTCGTGTTTATAACTCGAATACCCTTTATCATTATTCCTTTCCTCAATCTGATCTGTAGTCAAATCTACATGCAAAATTTTCAATATACTGGTATTCTGTTCCGCAAATGAAATAGTTTCCACACAACTACATTATTCACCTGACTTATTAGCCATAAGATGTTGTGCGGGTGTGTGTGTGGTCATATATGAATAGCATTATATTGGCATAATTAAAATGTACACCTATATCATCCAGTTGTATTGGTACCCACACACAAAATTCATTCACATATCAATGCATCTGGGTATATTTGGAAACCAATTCGTCTTCTTCTTCCTACCTCTGTTCATAAGCCAATTTTATGAATTCCAGTTGTTCGGTATTTAGCATGTAAATGAGAATGTCTGAATAAATACATGATTTGTTGATCAATATTTGAATTGGATTTCTGTAGACATTTAATTTGTACAGATTGAGATAAGCCATACAATACACACACGCACAGCATACAAATACACCTGTGTATACACCCGCACACACAAAGAGACACAGATAGGGCACTTGAAATCTCCAAATTGTCAATTTTATTGTGACAAAGTACAGGTGTTGACAAGGGATTTATGGTTACAAGACAAATATTGAAATATTTGAATAATTGTTAATAATTTTGGAAACGATTGTAACAAATGATGATTATGATAGTTTCAATGATATGTCTACATGTATCTGTGGTGTGGGATATTGAAAAGTCAACTAGAAGGATTTAAGGTATTAGTAATCATGGCAAATTTTATAAATTCCTAATACGAGTTCAGAAATAGCCCTTAAGCCTCGCTCGAAATATTAGCTAAATATCTTAATTGACTAAAACCCAAAGTATATAATTTTTGGATTTTAGAAATCATATTTTTAACACATTTCTAACATTATTCTACTCTTACTCTCCATCGCCAGTCACTCAACAATTTATTTAATTAGTAATTAATTTTTCATTTTTTGATATAAAATATATAATTAATTTTATCCACAATTTATTTGCCATCGCTTTTATGGACATTTTTCCAGACAAATATTGATTTTTTCTGTCACCTCGAACAGACAGACTAATATAAATAGAGGAGCGCAATAATTTTTATAAATGGTTGGCTAATATTGGTGTCGCCACAGCAACAACAACAACACCATCAGCAACCTCAAACACAAATAATAATCATTTAACATTTGCACCTTGACTGACAAACATTCACAACCACACACGCACATATCGACATTAAATAAATTGAAATCGGAAATAAAATAAATAAATCCGAACACTAAAATTATCTGCTGTGACGCACAGCAAATATTTTCAAAATTAATGGTCCTTTGAAAAAACTACAACAATGGGGGGGTTGTAGGGCAATATGTCCTGGGAGGAAGATTTATTGATTTGATTCTTCAGAGAATATCTCAGCGCAGACTCAAAGGTAGGTGTTTTTAAGAATATTTTTAAAGACAATAATAGAAATGGATTTTTTTTAAATATTTATCAAGGGCCATCAACAACAGCTGAGTTTTTAAAAACTTTTATTTTGTTATTTGAATTTTTGTGATCATTTGAAAGTGATTTTTAAGTGATTATTTATACTCTTTCGAGTCGAGCTTGATGATCTAAATTTTGCAATGAAAAGGAAAGCCAGGAGAAGAACCAACGTACCCACCATTATGCGACGCGTTTCGCCGTTGGTTAAGCGGCTCATCATAGCCCAATATGCCTGATGAGCCGCTTAACCAACGGCGAAACGCGTCGCATAATGGTGGGTACGTTGGTTCTTCTCCTGGCTTTCCTTTTCATTGCAAAATTTAGATCATCAAGCTCGACTCGAAAGAGTATAAATAATCACTTAAAAATCACTTTCAAATGATCACAAAAATTCAAATAACAAAAATTAATTTCAGCCGAGCACGGCTAGGGCTCGAACCTAGGTCCTCAGAGCAACACAGATGTTGCCAAGACCGCATAACGTTCTGAGCCATCAACACTTCCAAAACGGTTGCGCAAAAACATGTGTATACCAGGAAGCAATTGTAGGTGTGTGGATTAATTATCCATCGCTACAACAAAAATCTGCTTTGAAAAGGACTGTTCCTAGAATGAAGAAAATGTCGAACTTTGACAAATTTGAATTTAATTCGCATATGCAAGTTTCGCATCAGGGCGGAATAAATACAAGTTATCAACGTACGACCTTTGTAAAGCCACATAGCCCAATATGCCTGATGAGCCGCTTAACCAACGGCGAAACGCGTCGCATAATGGTGGGTACGTAGGTTCTTCTCCTGGCTTTCCTTTTCATTGCAAAATTTAGATCATCAAGCTCGACTCGAAAGAGTATAAATAATCACTTAAAAATCACTTTCAAATAATCACAAAAATTCAAATAACAAAAATTAATTTCAGCCGAGCACGGCTAGGGCTCGAACCTAGGTCCTCAGAGCAACACAGATGTTGCCAAGACCGCTTAACGTTCTGAGCCATCAACACTTCCAAAACGGTTGCGCAAAAACATGTGTATACCAGGAAGCAATTGTAGGTGTGTGGATTAATTATCCATCGCTACAACAAAAATCTGCTTTGAAAAGGACTGTTCCTAGAATGAAGACAAATGTCGAACTTTGACAAATTTGAATTTAATTCGCATATGCAAGTTTCGCATCAGGGCGGAATAAATACAAGTTATCAACGTACGACCTTTGTAAAGCCACTTTTATTTTTTCAAATGACTAAGTGAATTTTTTCTATGACTATCCGGAATTGTCGTTGTTAGCAAAGACCATAAAGCGTGGATTTTTTAAAAATATTTTTTAAAGGTCTATAAATAGGCGTGGATTTTTTAAAAATGTTTTTTCAAGGTCTATAAATAGGCGTGGATTTTTTAAAAATATTTTTTCAAGGTCTATAAATAGGCGTGGATTTTTTAAAAATATTTTTTCAATGTCTATAAATAGGCGTGGATTTTTTAAAAATATTTTTTCAAGGTCTATAAATAGGCGTGGATTTTTTAAAAATATTTTTTCAAGGTCTATAAATAGGCGTGGATTTTTTAAAAATATTTTTTCAAGGTCTTTAAATAGGCGTTGATTTTTTAAAAATATTTTTTTAAAGGCCTATAAATGGGCGTTGAATTTTTTAAAAATATTTTTTCAAGGTCTATAAATGGGCGTGGAGTTTTTAAAAATATTTTTTCATGGACTTTAAATGGGCGTGGATTTTTTAAAACTTTTTTTCACGGACTTTAAATAGGCGTGGCTTTTTTAAAAATATTTTTTCAAGGTCTATAAATAGGCGTGGATTTTTTAAAAATATTTTTTCAAGGTCTATAAATAGGCGTGGATTTTTTAAACATATTTTTTCAAGGTCTATAAATAGGCGTGGATTTTTTAAAAATATTTTTTCAAGGTCTATAAATAGGCGTGGATTTTTTAAACATATTTTTTCAAGGTCTATCAATAATGACAGGAGAAAGCGTGGAAAGCGTACGAAAAAGTACTAAATGTGATACCATTTGTATTTGGAGCTAGAACTCTGAAATTTGGATTGCTAGTCGCTGATGGAGTGTAGGATAGGTGTAGCAAAGGGTTTTTGGAAATTCGAACTATAACTATCCGAAAAGTAGTAAAATGTACTTAATTTCGTACAAATTCGTAGCATGTGAATGGATAGAGCTAAAAACTTGAAATGTGGAATGTGAATTAGGGTTGAGATGTAGAGTCTATTTAAGGAGATTTGAAAGCGTGTACTCATGTGTACGAAAAGTACTATATGGTACTTTATTTGGTACATATTTAATCTGTCTATATTAATAAAAGAGTAAAGTTATTGACTGATTGATTTAACGATTCATCAACGACCAGACGAAATAACTGAAGCTAGAATCATGAAATTTTAGGTGAGGGTCACTCTTGGTCCAAGGGTGTCAGATAAGGCTGGGTTTTTGGAAATTCTTACTAGAATGGTACGAAAAGTACTAAATATGGGATCATTTGTATTTGGTGAACCAGTAGAGCTAGAAATCTGAAATTTGGATTGAGGGTCACTGATAGAGTGTAGCATAGGTGTAGCAAAGGGTTTTTGGAAATTCGAACTATAACTATCCGAAAAGTATTAAAATGTACTAAATTTGGTACAATTTCGAGCTCGAATCCTGAAACTTGGATTTAGGATCACTGTGGAAGTGTAGGTAGTTGGGATATACAGACAGTTTTTATACCCTTCACCACACTGTGGTACAGGGTATTATGTCTTTGTGGATATGTTTGTAACAGGCAAAAGGAAACGAGATAGACACATGGTTCCTTTTTAAAATATGCATAGAATCACTTTTTAAGTCGATTTATGCATGTCCGTCCGTCTGTCCGTCTGTTGGTGTTAAATTGTAAACAAAGTACAGGTCGCATTTATGATCCGAATTGGATGAAATTTGGCATAGATCACTTATTCGGCCCAAGGACGAACCCTATTGAAATTGGGAAAAATCGGTCCAGATTTAGATATAGCTCCCATATATATATTTAACCGATTTAATGTAAACGGTCCCTATATATCTTTCGATTTGCACGAAATTTGGTACAGGCTAATCATTTAGGTCTAGAATGATGTCTGCCAAGTTTCGTGAAAATCGGTCCAGATTTAGATATAGCTCCTATATATAGTTTCGTCCGATTTCATGTAAATGGTGCCCCAAAGTCCCTATACATCTTTTGATTTGCACGAAATTTGGCACAAAGTACTGAACTAAGCCTAGATTGATGTCTCCTAAGTTTCGAGAAAATCGGTTCAGATTTAGATATAGCTCCCATATATAGTTTCGTCCGATTTCATGTAAATGGTGCCCCATAGTCCATATATATCTTTCGATTTGCACGAAATTTGGCATAATGTACTGAATTGAGCTTAGAATGATGTCTGCCAAGTTTCGAGAAAATCGGTCCAGATTTAGATATAGCTCCCATATATAGTTTCGTCCGATTTCATGTAATGGTGCCCCAAAGTCCCTATGTATCTTTTGATTTGCACTAAATTTGGCATAACGTACTGAATTAAGCCTAGAGTGATGTCTGCCAAGTATCGAGAAAATCGATCCAGATTTAGATATAGGTCCCATATATAGTTTCGTCCGATTTCATGTAAATGGTGCCCCATAGTCCATATATATCTTTCGATTTGCACGAAATTTGGCATAACGTACTGAATTGATCCTAGAGTGATGTCTGCCTTGTTTCGTGAAAATCGGCCCAGATTTAGATAAAGCTTTCATGTAAATGGGGCACCACATATATCTTGCGATTTGCCCGAAATTTGGCATAACGTACTGAATTGAGTCTAGAATGATGTCTGCCAAGTTTCGTGAAAATAGGTCAAAATATAGATATAGCTTCCATATATAGTTTCGTCCGATTTCCTGTAAATGGTGCACCAAAGTCCCTATATATCCTTCGATTTGCACGAAATTTGGCATAACGTACTGAATTAAGCCTAGAGTGATGCCTGCCAAGTTTCGAGAAAATCGGTCCAGATTTCTAAATAGCTCCCACATATATAGCTCACATATTTTAAGTAATTGACGCACCAAGGAACCAATAGGAACAAAACGTTCTGAAATTAGTATAACCTAACCTGTGACAAGTTTGCTTGAAATCGCTTAATATTTGGATAGAGCTTCCATATATATTTTCGCCCGATTTCAAATAAAATGGGCATCAAACTCCTCATGTTAGTTAGATTGACATCAAATTTTGCACAACGTACAAAATTGACCATAGAACTACGTAGTTGCGTTTTCTAGAAGTACAGACATAGCCCAACGTATGACCTATTTATATTTGTTTGAAGTCGATTTACATATTTTATGGATATATCCAGGTAGATTCACATTATCACATATATTATTTCATCAAATTTCATGTTAATAGTCCTGTTTAATATACCCATAGTGGTGAAGGGTATCATATAGTCGGCCCCGTCCGACTTTACTACTTTCCTTACTGGTTTTTATGGAAATAATGTGTGCTAAAAGGAAAATTTGGATTTAGATGAAACTTTAGAGCTCGAATCATGAAATTTGGCACTAAATGGTACTCAAATTTAATTTATGGTCGATATGTAGATTGTTTTTTCTGGCATATGCAGTTTTCTTTGAAAAAAAAATATGTTAATACATGTTTAAATATTTCCTACATTCGCTAACGAAGTTGCGGGCATATGCCAGTTTTCAATATTCTTACTTTGCCTTATTTTAATATATTTATTTTACCAAACCTTATCAATCTCCTGCTGCCCTACTTTATCATGTCAGAAATATCACAATATATACATTTTGTGTACATAACACAATGAGCGAAGTCCATTACGCAGATAAGACTTATTTACTAATTATGAAATAAATTGAATTTCTCCATCCATTATTCCGTAGCTTAGCTGGAACAACAGTCAACACGATTTACTTCCATTGTCTGTGACATGTTGTCCGGTGCTATATTCCTTTTTAGTTTATTTTCTTCGTCTTCCTCTAATAAAATGTTTTATCTTTTATCTTTTATTATAAGCAGTTTTTCCCAGCCATCAGTTAGTTGGCTGTCTGGGGGAAGGATGTGGCACAGGAAAGCAGGAACACGTCTCTATGCAACATTAGTACTCCTGTTGACAGTAAACAGTAGATTTTCCATCATACCGCTTTGTACAAAAAGTCATAATTTCCTTCTTCGTTTACCTCCTTCTTCTTTCATCATTGTCATCCATGGAGGGCAGTCTTTTGTTTGATTAGCAGGACTACACCGAACTCCTTTGGATAATATCAGCATCACAGCATAAATCAACAACTCTTCTTGTGCGAACATCTCCTCCTCCTTATTCTCTCAGTGACTCCTGATTACTTCCGCACTTACTTTGTTTTTGTATTTATATCAATGTATTGCTGTTGTTGGTGTTAGATTTTTTCCTGTGTCTGTGAAAGGTGTTGAGGAAAATTTTATAAAATTGAAAACATTCTTTGTTCTATGTTCTTTTTTGACAGCAATAAATGCATTGCACTTTATAATAGACTTACATTTCGTATTAAAAATGTATTTGAAAAAATAATTTTAAAAAATTCACGCCTATTGGTAGAACTTAAAAAAAGTTTAAAAAAATCCTTGAAAAAGTAGGTTTAAAGAGTCCAGGCCCATTACTTACTTTACTTAGCTGGCTTGTGACAGAACTTTCGTTCCATAAGCCGAGCTTAGAAATATTTCCAGGCGTGTCGGTCTTTTGTGCAGTTTTTCCAATTTGAAAGACCATATTCTGCAATATTATCTTCCACTTGATCTTTTAATCTTATTCGAGGCCATCCCCTTCTATGTGAACCATCAGCTGGTTCGCTTCTATATGCCTTCTTCATCCATTCTCACAACATGACCTAGCCAACGTAGTCGTTGCATCTCAACAATGTCGATGTCCGAGAATAGCTGGTACAACTCATGGTTCATTCGACGGCGATATTCAACGTCAACGCAGATCGGCTCATAGATCTTTTGGAGAATTTTTCTCTCAAACACTCGAAGAGTTGTCTCATCCATATAACAGCATGGGTAGTATCAGCGTCATGTAGAGTGTGAGTTTGGTCTGGCGGGAGGTGGCCTTGATTTTGAGTTGTTTGCTCAGACCATAGTAGCAGCTGTTAGCCATCACTATCCTTCTCCGAATATCAAAACTGATGTCATTCGTTTTATTTATGGCGGTACCAAGGTATATAAAATCTTTGACTACCTCGAAGCTGTAGTTCTCAAGTTCCACAGTTGGTCCGAGTCTACTGGACGTCTTGCGCGTTGATACCATCAGCTTGGTGTTCTCGCCGTTTACTGCCAGACCCACTCTGGCAGACTCTTTCTCAACTTGTTCAAAGGTGGCTGTTACCACTCTCAGTATTCGACCCATTATGTCGATGCCATAGGCGAGTAGGCGAGTAACATGTGTTGTTTGGTGTACAGAGTGTCATTTCTGTTCACCTTTCGTATGACCTACTCCAGCAGGATGTTAAAAAGGTCACACGACAAACTGTCACCTTGTCTGAATCCTCATTCGGTATTAAAGGGCTCTGAGATGTCCTTTCCGACTTTAACTGCTGATATTCTGCCAGTTAAAGTTATCCTGCATAATCGTATTAATTTTGCAGGAATGCCAAACGCAGACATGACTTTATACACCTCTGAAAGGTTAGATCAGTCGAATGCGGCTTTATATTCGACGAATAGTTGGAATGTGTCGATGTGGGTTTTTGTGGTTTTTTTCCAGGATTTGGCGCAGAGAGAAAATCTGGTCCATGGTGGATTTGCCAGGACTGAAGCCGCATTGGTATGGTCAAATAATGTCATTGACCATTGGCTTCAGTCGTTCACACAGTACGCTGGATAGCACTTTATATGCGATGGGGAGGAGACTTATTCCCCTATAGTTGGCACATATCGTCTTGTCTCCTTTTTTGTGCACGGGACACAGGATGCTGAGGTTCCAATCATTGGGCATGCATTCTTCTAGCCAAATTGTACTAATCAGCTGGTGCATGATTCTTACCAACATCTGACCACCAGTCTTGAATAGTTCGGCTTGTAACCCATCGGCACCTGCTGCTTTACTATTCTTCAGCCGATTGATTTATATTCTGACTTCATCTTGGCTAGGTGGTATATACTCTATACCGTCATATATTATTGGTTCTGGGTTATCCACTTCACTGCTGCTTTTTGATACCAGCAGTTTTTCAAAATGCTCCTTCCAGATCCTCAGCACGCTGTCTGTATTTGTCACCAGGTTTCCTTCTTCATCTCTAAAGGAGGATGTGCCTGCACCAACGCCTTCGGTTTTGTGTTTTACCAGTTGGTAGAATTTTCGGACTTCATTCTGACTCCTGTACATCTCGATTTCCTCACGCTCACGTTTTTCTTGCTCTTTCTTTTTTTTTCTGAAAATACCTTTCTCCTCTCTCATTTTCTTCTGATAGTTCATCCATCGCAACTGTCCGCAGGGTTGCCCTATACGCTGCGTTTTCATAATAGTAGCATTACGACACTCTTGATCGTACCACGGATGTTGCTTTTGCTGCAGTTTGTGTCATTATGCTTCTATACTATTATCGGCACAAGGGTTGTTTTCGTCAAGCAGTTGGGTAAGTTGAGCGGAGTAGGCTTCTGCTATCTTTTGTGTTTGCAGCTTCTCGACGTTGCTCCTACATTAAGACAGGTGCGTACCTTGGCTGCCACAAGGTAATGGTCCGAATCGATATTCGCTCCCCGGATCGATCGGACGCCTAAAACACTGGATGAATTCCTACTGTCGATTACAACATGATCGACTTGATTTCTCGTTGTTCAATCGGGAGAAATCAAAGTGGTCTTGTGTATATCGAGATGCTTGAATCTGGTGCTGCTAACTACCATGTTTTTTGCTGCAGCGAAGTCAATCAACCTTATGCCGTTGTCGGATGTTTCTTCATGAAGGCTAAATTTTCCGACGGTGGGGCCAAAGATATTTTCCCTTCCGATTTTTGCATTAAAATATCCTAGCAGAATTTTAATGTCATGGCCAGGGCTCGTAAAATATGTCTTTGGTCTGTTCATCTTCATCTTCGGTCAGAGCATGGGCGCAAATGAGACTGATGTAGAAGAACTTCGCTTTTATACGGATTATAGCAATTCGATCATCTACTGGAGTGAATCTAGAGACAAGGTTTTTTATTCTCCTGTTAACCATAAATCCTCAGCCTAATTCATGTCTCGTTTCATGGCAGCTATAATACAGGGCATAATCATCTGATTTGCTTACGTCAGTCCCTTTCAATCGCATTTCCTGTAAGGCAATAATATCGGCTTTGTACTTCTTGAGTACATCCACCAAGGCGAACACAGCACCTATTCTGTAACACGTGTGCTCATTCCAAGTGCAGATTCGCAGATCGTGGTCCTTTATATCTTTGCGGGGGTCGTCAACATTGCCGGTGTTTGGTTTTCTTTTTTTTTTTTTTTTTTTGCTTTTTCATAATAGGTTGGGTTTTCCGAGAGTGGGCAACTAACCCGACACCTCAACCCATTTTTTTAATAGTTCTTATGGATGAACTCGCGGCACATATTAGCTCACTATTTCATCGGATGATGAAAATAGCTCCCTAGGTGGCACGGCGGGTAGGTCAGTGTCCACCATTTAGATGAAAGAGGGGCCAAGGTAAGCCTGAACTTCGCCATGTTAAAGCCAATCAAAGCCGTTGCTTGTTATCTATCATCCCCTAAGCCACCCGTCCAGGCCCATTTTTTTTTTTAATTTTTTATCCACTTTTTAAAAAATCCACGTAATTTTTGGTTTTTGAAAAAAATATGTTTAAAAAATCTACGCATGTTGATGGTCCCTTTGGTCCTGAAATAATATCTGTCGATTATTTATATAGGAAAAAAAAACTTATTTTAAAAGGGTCAACAAAACTAAACGAATAAAAATGGCGCGATGGCCAAGTATTTTTTTATTTTTTTTTTTTTTTTTTTGTGGTGGTGGCGCCCAACATAATGATGGCCATAAATGTTTATCCACAGTAAAATGCACAACAAGCCATAAGCAAGAGGAAATATAAATTTATTTATTGTCCAGGGGATTGCTGTAATATTTTTATCCTTTCTTTCTATTTTTTTCTGTTGCTGGTGAATGACTTTGGTTTATAATCCTTATAGCATGACATAGATAAACTTAAAGGATAACATAGAACAGCATAGCAGAACTTTGTAATGCTATGATGGTCGATTGTGCTGGTGGTGGCCCCATGCGGTTGCAGCAATCTTTAGTTAGATTTTTTTGTATTTTTGCTGGTGTATGGGTGCGTTGTTTCGGTGCTTTCTAAATGACCAATATCCTCTTGGAAATTTTGTTGTTGGTTTTTTATTTGGCCTAGCCTTTATAGAAAATATAAATGTGTAGTACTTTACCCGCCACTGCGAGTAGAAGGGGCAACATTTTGCTTGGGTCAAAAGTACATAAACGGTCGTTAAGGAATTAAAACGGATTTAGATTTTGAAAACATTTCATGTTCATAATGTTTTGCGGATGGTTACTTTAAGGGTATTAACTTAAATGTTTTCAGTTATGGTTAATTTAGAAATACACCAAAAAAGTAAATAATATGGCTTACATGGAGGAAAGACATCAAATAAAATTGGGGACATATGTGTAGAGCGTAATCCAAATGGCACTTACCTAGAAAGAAAAACAGGAAAAAAATATTAAAAATTAGAAAAAATATTTAAATTTAAAAAAAAATTAAATTGTATGAACCCTCACAACCTCCACTCTTCAATGAGTCAATAATTAGGTAAATTAAATCATATGTGACAGACTGTCATTGTTTTAGGTCGATTAATCCCCGCTAAGCAGCCTTTATAGGGACAGTTGTATTTATCCACAGTACGAATGTGAGGTCAGAGAGACTTCTGATTTTTCAACAACTTTTTAAACATTGCGGTCATACCCTACAAACATATTTGCCATCCGACCCACACACACACAATGAGAACTAACATTCTTAAGCATGTATCCTCACCACTTGCCTTTGTGTCCCTGTCATCCGCTTTTATTTTCTTTGACTTTCTCTAAGACTTTTCAAATAAAAGCGCATCAATAGGGAAAAAAAGAAGGCGAAGAGAAAAGCAAATAAGTCAACACATTTGTGACAAATGTATTTAGAATTGTCGTAACGTTTTCGTCGTAACGTTTTAGCTACAGTTGTAATGTCTTAAAAATGACAACTGTCGTCCTTCATCCTAGGAGAACAAAAAAGAAGAAGAGCAATGGCAATAAATCGAAAACAATAGAAAACTGTACAAGTAAAAAATGTCAAAACGATTGAAGAAAGAAAATTAAAAAAATCCAAGACATATTTAAATCCTTGAAAAAAGTCCTTGAAAAAATATTCTTTAAAAAATCCAAGCCATATTTAAATCCTTGAAAAAAGTCCTTTAAAATAATATTCTTTAAAAAACCCAAGCCATAATTAAATCCTTGAAAAAAGTTCTTTAAAATAATATTCTTTAAAAAATCCACGCCTTGTATTTGGTCCTTGAAAAAATATTCTTTAAAAAATCCACGCCTTGTGTTTGGTCCTTGCAAAAATAGTCTTTAAAAATCCACGCCTTGTATTTGGTCCTTGAAAAAATATTCTTTAAATCCACGCCTTGTGTTTGGTCCTTGCAAAAATAGTCTTTAAAAAATCCACGCCTTGTGTAGACCTTGAAAAAATATTCTTTAAAAAATCCACGCCTTGTGTAGACCTTGAAAAAATATTCTTTAAAAAAATCCACGCCTTGTGTAGACCTTGAAAAAATATTCTTTAATGCATTCACGACTTGTATGGATGGGCCTTGAAAAAATATTCTTTAAAAAATCCATTGGCCTTGAAAAATATTCTTTAAAAAATCCATGGGCCTTGAAAAATATTCTTTAAAAAATCCATGGGCCTTGAAAAATATTCTTTAAATAATCCACGCCTTGCATGGATGGGCCTTGAAAAATATTCTTTAAAAAATTCATGGGCCTTGAAAAAATATTCTTTAAAAAATCCACGCCTTGTATGGATGGGCATTAAAAAAATATTCTTTAAAAAATCCACGCCTTATGTTTGGTCCTTGAAAAAATATTCTTTAAAAAATCCACGCCTTGTGTTTGGTCCTTGCAAAAATATTCTTTAAAAAATCCACGCCTTGTGTTTGGTCCTTGCAAAAATATTCTTTAAAAAATCCACGCCTTGTTTATGTCCTTGAAAAAATATTCTTTAAAAAATCCACGCCTTGTATGGATGGGCATTAAAAAAATATTCTTTAAAAAATCCAAGCCATATTTAAATCCTTGAAAAAAGTCCTTTAAAAGAATATTCTTTAAAAAATCCACGCCTTGTGTCTGATCCTTGCAGAAATATTCTTTAAAAAATCCACGCCTTGTGTCTGATCCTTGTAGAAATATTCTTTAAAAAATCCACGCCTTGTTTATGTCCTTGAAAAAATATTCTTAAAAAAATCCACGCCTTGTATGGATGGGCCTTGAAAAAATATTCTTTAAAAAATCCACGCCTTGTATGGATGGGCCTTGAAAAAATATTCTTTAAAAAATCCACGCCTTGTATGGATGGGCATTAAAAAAATATTATTTAAAAAATCCACGCCTTATGTTTGGTCCTTGAAAAAATATTCTTTAAAAAATCCACGCCTTGTGTTTGGTCCTTGCAAAAATATTCTTTAAAAAATCCACGCCTTGTGTTTGGTCCTTGCAAAAATATTCTTTAAAAAATCCACGCCTTGTGTCTGATCCTTGCAGAAATATTCTTTAAAAAATCCACGCCTTGTATGGATGGGCCTTGAAAAAAAATTCTTTAAAAAATCCACGCCTTGTATGGATGGGCCTTGAAAAAAAATTCTTTAAAAAATCCACGCCTTGTATGGATGGGCCTTGAAAAAATATTCTTTAAAAATCCACGCCTTGTATGGATGGGCCTTGAAAAAATATTCTTTAAAAATCCACGCCTTGTATGGATGGGCCTTGAAAAAATATTCTTTAAAAAATCCACGCCTTGTATGGATGGGCCTTGAAAAAATATTCTTTAAAAAATCCACGCCTTGTATGGATGGGCCTTGAAAAAATATTCTTTAAAAAATCCACGCCTTGTATGTATGGGCCTTGAAAAAATATTCTTTAAAAAATCCACGCCTTGTGTCTGATCCTTGCAGAAATATTCTTTAAAAAATCCACGCCTTGTTTATGTCCTTGAAAAAATATTCTTTAAAAAGTCCACGCCTTGTGTTTGGTCCTTGCAAAAATATTCTTTAAAAAATCCAAGCCTTGTGTTTGGTTCTTGCAAAAATATTATTTAAAAAATCCACGCATTGTGTTTGGTCCTCGCAAAAATATTCTTTAAAAAATCCACGCCTTGTTTAGTTGGTTAAAAAAATGTTCTTTAAAAAATCCACGCCTTGTTTAGGTGGTTGAAAAAATATTCTTTAAAAAATCCACGCCTTGTGTTTGGTCCTTGAAAAAATGTTCTTTAAAAAATCCACGCCTTGTGGTTGGTCCTTGAAAAAATATTCTTTAAAAAATCCACGCCTTGTGGTTGATCCTTGAAAAAAATATTCTTTAAGAAATCCACGCCTTGTAGTTGGTCCTTGAAAAAATATTCTTTAAAAATTCTTTAAAAATCCAGCCTTGTTTAGGTCCTTGAAAAAATATTCTTTAAGAACTCCACGTAGTTTATCCTCTGTGGCTCCAGGTCAATTCGGTTGTCAGCAAAAGACAAAAACTAGGAATCTCCTTGCAATTCTCATTCCGCATTCATAACATGCTCCATCTTCATTCATTCTATTTGTTCAGCCATTCACATTCATACTGAAATTGTTGAACAGGATGAGTTCGCCTTCTTCTTCATGCCAATCGGTTTGCAGAATTTAAGAATGAATACAGTTTTGACTTGGATTTTATGTGTCACCTTCGTTCTTCTTAGTTTTCTTTTATTCTCCGCCAGTCATCCGACGTTCGTTTACACTTAGGATACTTGAATTGAGAAAATTGTAATCGTCATTACGATTATATTTGCCTTCTTTTTCATACTTCTTGTTCGAAGAGAAGCAGGACTATCTTCTAGGAAACAAAGACAATTCATACGTCCGACCTCTGCTTAGAGAGTTAGTCGATTGTGTATGTCAGTCAAGTACTTAAATGTGTCCTTTTCTCTATTTGGAATAAGGAAGTAAATCGAAGAGTGTACATGTACATGTGACGTGGTAGTTACCCAGTAAACAAAAGTGGTCAAGTTCGGTCGGAATTCCATAGAGAGTGGTTGATTGTTCTATGAACTAAAAAAATCCAAGGGAAATATTAATTTAAATTACGGATTCAGATCGAAGCCTTCGAAAGTTCGAAGGAAATTCTTTAAAAAAGGTAATTCCGAATTGTCGGACAGATGTCGGTAGAAAATCTGATGCATTTCTTTTCATTTTGGCATTCGAGAATGGGATTGCTCTGACTATGAGAGAATATAAATGGTTTTGGATGGATATTTTCAAACTTTTATACAAAAATCTGCAGATTATTTTTGTTTTTCGAACCAAAATCGATCGGCTGTCAGAAGGAACATTTTTTGGAAAATCCGGATCAGAGTTTTCGGTCCGATTTCCATAGGAATTCTGATATATCTCTTAAGCCAAAAAGCGATGTCAGGCAAACTCAAAAAGAAAAAAACAAAATCGAAGAGATTGAACAAATTAAGTTGTCAGAAAAGTGTCGGTCATTCGCATCGGAACAAATTGTACGACATTCCCCAGACATGTCGGAAAGAAGTCGGTAGGCATCAACAAAAAAAAAAATGTGCAGACATGTCGGGTATCTAATATTCACTTTGCTGCACAGATATGTAGGAAATAAGTTAGTCTGACGCATCCGAGAATTTTCCGACTTTCTTCAAACATGTCGAACATCCTAAATTTTGTTTGCTGGGTACGAGGTAAGACTGTGCATGTGCTGTTCTTGGACATTTTCATCTTATGTTAGATATCCCTTCATATCCCTGTTTCCACTACACACATACAAATGCAATTGGTGTTGACAACACGATGTAAAGTCTTGTTCAGGTTTTAGACATTGATGTTTTAAGCAGGGATCTTTTTCCTTTGCAAAGTCAAACAAAAGGAAGGTTAGAAAGAACCAAAACGATACAAGGGAGAACAACTGCTAGCAACGCAGCAGAAATCCTTAATGATATTTTCTTTCACATTTTTCTTCCAAGTCAACTTTCCATGCAAAAACTCTCGGTAATGCTGAATGCCTATAGTGAATGGAGAGAAGAAAAATCCTCTGGGTTTTTATGTTATCTAACCTAACTATGACGACCTCTTTTCAAATTCAAGTAACGCTAAAAATTTAGTCAACATAAAAAGGCCATAGAAAAAAATTCTCCAGATAGACAAAAGCCCAAAAAGACAAGAAAAACCAAACATTTGCAATGTGATGCAATAGAAAAAGAGGAAATAGTGAAAAGAAAATGGAAAATACATTTAAAGATATTTTACGGAAGCTGTAAAATCTCCTTTTGTGAGCAAACAGAAAAATTTTAACTTTCAGCTTAGATAGGAGTTCAAATACGAGGACGAATGAAAAATTCTACGCTCCATTCAAAAAAAAAGACAGAAGAAAGATAATAGAAAACACGACGACGACGAAATATTTTGATAAATTACTAGAAGGAAGTGGGTAAATGTGATAAGCCCAAAAAGATTTCAATAGACTTTTCATTTTCAAAAGGATTTTTATTTCCTATTCAAAAGAAAGCAAGATGAGGAAAACGAAAATGACGAAGAAATGTCGTCAAATATCAATTTAAGGATTTCTATTTGTAATTTAAAAGAAATATATTTTTCGAAGAGATGTGAAGTCTTGCTTCAAACAGTATAATTTTCATGAAAAATTTATGTAAATGTTGGAAATAATTGCAGGCGAAGGAACGATGACGATGGATTCTTAATTCTTAAAACAAAAGCTGATTGATTAGAAAATGTATTATTGAAATCATATAAAAGAACGAGATAATCTAACTAGGATATCTGAGATAATAGTAGCCAGTGAGCGGAGCAGTATAGTCAGACGGAGCCGACCATATGATACCCTACACAACTTCCACGAAAATAAAACTTTCTGTGGTTCTATATTCTGAGCTTGGACAATACTTCACGATATTTGTAGCTCTTGGCTGACTAGAGGTCAACAAATATTACTAATATTCAGTGCAGAGCTTCTAATTACTTGTGCACATTCCCTTCACCATGGGTTGTGTTGTGATGTTCGCTATTCAATTATGGCTAATAGATCTACTCGAAAAAAAACACAAAAAAATAAGTTTTCGGTCCACTTCATCCCAAAATTATTACCTGATCATCACCGAAATTATAGGCGTTGTCCTTGACCACAATTGGAATCTCATGGAAAATTTCAAAGCGATCAGCGCTATATTTCCGCCCTCTAGTGTGGTAATGGTTTACTAAATCATATCTGAGTACGTAAGCACCTGTAAATATTTAAGTGTAACTCTCACATCCGAGTACATACGACCATATAATTGGTATCAATTTAATGGTCAACCACTCCTCTTGGATATATACTATCAACTTCTCGGGTCTATGTCCTTCAGGGGTAAATATATTCACCATAGAATACAAATTTTGCCATTTTTCGCACAAAAGTCAGGGTCCATTTGACCCGCTTAATATTGGCCGATCTTTATCAAAACAGGCATGCATATTCTTTGGCCCGATCCCCTTCTCAATATAAAATTTTACGATGTTCGGGCAATAATTGCGACCTCTGGAGTGACCAGAAAAACCGAAAAAAATTTAGTATTTGGTCCACTTCATCCCCTAAATATTAACCGATCTTTCCCAAAAACAATAGGGGTCTTCAGTTGCCAGAATCTATCTTACATGAACAATTTCGTGAAGATTGGTCCATAACTGTGGCCTGTATCGTGTTTACAAATTATAATGGACAGACGGACGGACACACATGTCTAGATCGACTCAGCTAGTCGAGATATGACGATCGGTATACTTAAAGGTGGGTCTAGGACCAATATTTCGCGGTGTTACAAACTCTTTGGGCTGCACAAAGCTGTAATACCCTGACAACATAGTTGTGTAGGGTATAAAAAAACTTGAAACTAGTATTTGAGATAGTCGCTATTTAAGGACACCAGAAACATCTGTTGAAATTTGGCTAATTTAATGACAATGTTTTCCAATTGCTGCAACTTCTTTAAGTTCAGTCATACTAAAGTGAAACGTCGCTAGGCTTAGTATCAGTATCTCAATAACAAAATTTCGTTTCGGAATTCTAAGGGAAATTCTGAAACTAGGACAGAATCTTTAGAACACAATGTATAAAACACGGGGTTGTGTAAATCCTCCATATGGCTTTGCATTGGAAATATGGCAAATCGATGGCTCCATTTGTATGGGAGCTTTGCCTTGGTAAATAGATTCGAGAAGAAATCGAAATCCGGTTGGAAAATTTGACTAGGACCTTGAACATTACGAAAATGACGCGAGAAATTTGTATGTGGTCAAGGCGTAACAGTTCCTGTATTCTGGGTTTGAAAAATTTGCATAGAATCAATTTATGCATGTCCGTCCGTCTGTCCATGTTAAATTGTAAACAAAGTACAGGTCGAATTTATGATCCGAATTGGATAAAATTTGGCACAAGCCACATATTTGTCCCATGGATGAACCCTATTGAAATTGGAGAAAATCGATTCACATATAGTTTGGTCCGATTTTATCTAAATAGTACACTAAACTCCCAATAATTTTCCGATTGAGATAAAATTCTGTTGAAATCGGTTCAAATTTAGATATAGCTACCATATATAGTTTCGTCTGATTTGATTTGAATGATGCACCAAACACCCAGCATTTGTCAGATTGAGACAAAATTATGCATTGGGTGTAATTTTGCATATATTAACATCTCTTGTAGAGTTGGGTAGTTCCGGAACGAACTAGTTCATTGGAACTATTCCGAGAGAGGAACCATAGGAACTAGTTCCAGCTCTTTAATTAATATAGTTCCTTTTTCTGATCTCGTTCTTTTTTCTTTTCCGTTTATTCTCGTTCTTTTTTTCTGATCTCGTTCCTTTATTCCCATATTCTTCATTCGTTCGTATTTCGAATTGTGAAAATAATTAATTTTTTTAAATATTTTTATTTACTTATAAACAAATAAAAAAAAAACAAAAATAACGATGAAAGAGAGAGATTCAAAGGAACTATGTAGGAGTCGGAACGATATGGAGCAAAGGAACTCTAAAGAGCCAAGGAACTATATGGAGCAAAGAAACTACATGGATCAAAGAAACTATATACAACGGAACTATATACGGAAAAAACGAAAAAAAGAACGATGAAAGAGAGCGATGCAAAGGACCGCACAGATTTTGCATAGAACATGTCAGGAAGTCATTCGAAGCAATTTTTATAGACTAAAATCTGCAAGCCTCAATATAGTATGCGAATACCCACACGGTTGATATCTGTTATGTTTCGGGCTCCCACGTACAGATCCGCACAGATTTTGTATAGAACATGTCAGAAAGTCATTCGAAGAAATTTTTATAGACTAAAATCTGCAAGCCTCAGTTTGAGCATAAAATTTACAGGTCACATTTGGTTTGAGGCTTTTCCTCATTGGATAAAATCTGAAGGGATAAGTATGGCTGAGTCATTTTTTAACTTCGATATGATTCCTCCGCGAACAAATTTCTTTGAGCTTGGCTCATCTCACAGACCCGCACAGATTTTGAATTGAACATGTCAGAAAGTCATTCGAAGCCATTTTTATAGACTAAAATCTGCAAGCCTAAGTTTGAGCATAAAATTTACAGGTCTCAGTTGGTTTGAGGCTTTTCCCCATAGGATAAAATCTGAAGGGATATGTATGGCTGAGTCATTTTTTAACTTCGATATGCTTACTCCGCGAACAAATTTCTTTGAGCTTGGCTCATCTCCGAGGATTCGTCACCTATAAAAGGCTAATATTTCAGGGTTTGTAGTATAGATATGCAAAGGAATGCAAAGGAAGTATGTAGGAGTCGGAACTATTTGGAGCAAAAGAACTATTTTAAGCAAAGAAACTGTATGGAGTAAAGGAACTATATGGAGCAAAGGTACTATATGGAGCAAAGGTACTATATGGATCGAAGGAACTGTATGGAGTAACGGAACTATTTCGAAAAAAAATGAAATAAAAAACCAAAAAAAAAACGATGAAAGATAAATTCAAAGGAACTATGTAGGAGACGGAACTGTATGGAGCAAAGGAACTATAAAGAGCAAAGGAACTGTATGGAGTAAAGGAACTATATGGAGCAAGGAACTAGTTGCATTATCTTGCTTGTTCCTTTTAAAAAAAGGAACAAGCAAGATCGATCTAGATTGCCCAACTCTAATCTCTTGTATGTACCCAAAGTGGGGAAGGGTATCATATAGTCGGCCCGTATGACCTTTGAGCTTTCCTTACCGTTTTTTTTTAAGCGGGGGCTTATATGGGAGAGATGTAAAAATCCTGATCAAAAATTGGAGTAATTCTATTTTAAAATTGGAATCTTGCCACTTCAGAGTATCGAAAATGGAGTGCTTCCCACTTTATATGAAAAAAATGGAGCTTCGGCAAACATATTTTTTACATTATAAGTGTAAAGCCTATCTTACTTCTTGATCTAAAAAGCTTGAAGTAGACGGCCGACCACTGTCTCTGAATTCTAGTAGAACATTTTTATAATCTACTGGTATTGTTTAATTGTGTGAAAATGTTGTGATTCCTGACTAAACTAACAATGATAGTACAAACGTAACTTTAAATTAAAGTTTTCAAGTCCATATTGATAATCCCTTTAGGGATAAACCATTTTATTATAATGATGTATCACATAAAAATCTTAGATTTCGAAATATGTGCTCTGTCAGGCGAATCACTAAAAATATGTTCTTAAAATATTAGATTTCGAAATATATGATTTGTTAGGCGAATCATTAAAAATAAGTTCTTCAAATATTGGCTCTAAAACTCCTTTTGTTCTGTCTGTGAAAAATAAGACTCGGAAAAAAATTTACCTATTCTAACTAATTTTGAAATAACTCATTAAAAAAATATCATTTTATACTTCTACACAAATTCTAAATTTCACTTCCCATCTCATTTTTAATTTTTCTTATATATAATTTGTTGTAGCCTTTGAGCGACCTTTCAACCCACTTTGCAATTTCACTTCCTCATATTGTGATATCTTAGACGAAAATAAAAAAGGCAACACTTATGATGATATACTTGAGCATAATTATAAACTTAAATTAACAATAAACATTAAAACTACTGCTGAGTTTTCCCCCCTATCACCCTGCAAACGGGGACCATAAAAAATCACCATATGCAACAATGTTATGGTGTGATGGTATGGTATGTATGTGTTGTGCATGTACCAGCAAACAATTTGGGACTAAAAATAGGAAATGTAGATATATAAATGAAGACCATTAAGTAGACTTCTAATAAAGGAATACTAATTTTGATGTCCTTAATTCGAATGAATACGACCCCTGGGAGATCTTCCATCAATATAAACCTATTGAGAGATGCATTAAAGGAGGAATGTTGGGAAGTCTACAGAAGACTGTTCTGAGGTATTCTACCTATAGAAGACATTAAAGAGGTGCTCTGTTAATAGGAAGCTATTGGGTGACATTCTATATTCTATTTATTTGTGGAATAATAATGAAAAGGTGATTATTTCCCATCAAAAGTGTTTTTAACGTCCTTCTACGTATTCACCAAATACGATTTATAAAATTTTTTATGTTATCAAACCAATTGTGGAAGTAATATTTCCAAACCTCCACAACATGGGTACCAGTTATTTTTTACGGCGAAAATCATTGAATACGTATATTTTTCTTCGTGTATGGAAATAAGATGAATTCAAGTCGGGGCTGTATGGCGGATACATTTTCTCGTTTTGGCCATTAAACGACTATTCCAGCGTTAAAGATTTGATAATTTAAAAGTGTGTGGATATTTTAAAGAATAATTTGAGGACCGACCAAAGTGGTATATTTATAATGAATATTTTTGTTAAGGCTTAATAAAATCGTTTTTTTGATGAATATTTTTTTGGGCCTTTGCAAATGAGTACGTGTTTTAAACAATATTTTTTGACGGCCAGCCAAAGGTAGGTCGATTTTTGAAGGATATTTTCAGGGTCAACTATAGGCGTATTTTGTTTTAAAAATATTTTGTTGGGGCTTAGCAAAGTTATATATTTTTCAAATAATATTTGGAATATTAAGAATATTTTTTTCCGCGCCTACTAAGGAAGAACATTTTTTGGGGGCCTAATAAAGTATTTTTTAAGAATATTTTTCATGCTTCAAAAAACGAGCTATGTTTTAAGGGCCTGCTAAAGGCAGGTAGATTTTAAGATAATCTTTTTCAAGGCCTACCAAAGGCGTATATTTTTTAGTGTCTTAGCAAAGTCGTGTCTATTTTTAAGGGCCTACCAAAGGCGTAGAATTTTTTAAGAATATTTTTGATGATCTACAGAAGGCGTAGATTTGTAAAACTCTATTATTAAAGACCTACCAAAGGCGTAGATTTTTAAAGGTCCAGTATTAAAGACCTACCAAAGGCGTAGATTTTTAAAGGTCTAGTATTAAAGACTTACCAAAGGCGTAGATTTTTAAAGGTCTAGTATTAAAGACCTACCAAAGGCGTAGATTTTTAAAGGTCTAGTATTAAAGACCTACCATGGGCGCAGATTTTTAAAGGTCTAGTATTAAAGACCTACCAAAGCGTAGATTTTTGAAGGTCTAGTATTAAAGACCTACCAAAGGCGTAGATATTTTAAGGTCCAGTATTAAAGACCTACCAAAGGCGTAGATTTTTAAAGGTCTAGTATTAAAGACCTACCAAAGGCGTAGATTTTTAAAGGTCTAGTATTAAAGACCTACCAAAGGCGTAGATTTTTAAAGGTCTAGTATTAAAGACCTACCAAAGGCGTAAATTTTTAAATGTCTAGTATTAAAGACCTACCAAATGGGTAGACTTCGATTTTTTACAGAATAACCCGCCCTTTTTGCTTAAGTGGGACGATTAATACCTAAACAAGTTCCCCTAAGTAACATGCGATATATTTATCGAATAGTTTCATTCATGAAACACCTTCGATTTGACTCGTCTGCTAATACCCACACGGCTGATAGCTATTATCTTTCAGGCTCTCATGCACAGATGCGCAAAGATTTTGTATAGAACATGTCAGAAAGTCATTCGAAGCATTTTTTTACAGTCTAAAATCTGCAAGCATCAGTATATTTGAACATAAAAGCTGCAGGCCTCAGTTGGATTGAGGCTTTTCCCCATAAGATAAAATCTGAAGGCGTCCGTTCGTCTGATGCATTTTTACTTCCAAGTTCTTCTTCCACGAACAACTATAAAACTTTGAAATGTCCTCTAACTATAGAAGACCGTATTGGACTTGTAATGGCTTGTAAGGTATCAGGAATATAGCGAAGGTCGTCCACAAGAGTTTTGGGAGCTCTCTTGTCTATAGAAGATCGTTTGATTTTTTTCCATCTTTTTATAATTGGGAAAACGCCAGTCCATAGAAACCATTAAGAGACATCCAATATGTATAGAATATCATTAGAAGGACTGTGTACGACATACTGAACGACCATTGTTCATATATTATATATATTTATAGAATAAAGTTTAGTGTTATTCTTTTTATAGAACACCCTTAAAATGTTGGTAATATAAATGGATAAGTTCATCGAGAAAGGTAGGTCTTCTAACTATAGGATACCTTTGCAACGTATCATAGCTCCAAAGACACTATTGGAAGGTCTATAGAAGTCCTTTAGGAGTTCTTCTATCGATAGAGGTCCTTTTGGACCCATCAATGGACCAGGATACATTTTTAAAGTATTTTTTATAAAATACCCTTAGAATGGCGTACAATATTAGATTGTGTCGGTCCTTCGAGATATCTTACACATTTTCTTGTATACGATTCTGCATTCAAAGTGTTCGCTGGGCTTTACCCACATTACATACACATTATGGTACATACATACATCCACATATAGCACTAACATCCCCTAGCTCATTTGTTTCTGTTTCAGGATTTTAATGCACAACTAAACTCTTTCTTTTTTATGGAAGTGTTTGTGTTGGGAAATCTAAAACTTGTCGTTTGTGTTTTAGAGAAAAAAATACAACAACAACAACAAAGTAAACAACACAGCACAGAGCGCACATGATGTGAACTCTCGTCAAAATATATATATATATATATATATTCTCGCGTACAAACATGAAAACATCATGCATAAAAATGCTACATATAGTATAGTCGTATAAATGTTTCTTTCGAGACCCGCTCACACACACATGCATACATGATGAAGAAGAAGACGACGATGATGACGGAGACGACGACAGTTGGCATTTTTAGCAATTTAAACAAACTACACTCCAGGGAGTTCTAATGACAGCAACAATAGTGGCTCAGCGTACTTTCGTTCGTTTGTCGTTCATATTGAAGAAGATGACTACTAAAATAAACAACAACAACACTATTGAAACTGGGCAAACAAGAAAAATAAAGGAAATACAACAGCGACAACAACAACAATAATCGGAAAAAATGGAAAACATTGAATATAAAGAGCTGCAAGAAACATTTGACGTCTATAAACGACAAATGGCCAACTATGTATGTGTGCATGTATATGTATAGTGAACAACAAAAATGACAACAACTTACTCAATAAGTTGTTCGGAGAATATAAAGCTTCTGTTAGCATAGTTTAAGGATCACAACAAAATTAGCATCCAGGGAATTTGGTAAGTTTATCTTAATTTCACAATCTTAAGTATCAAAGATAAAGATTTGTTTTTCGGTAAAAAATTTCTAGAGCATGACAAAAAAGATACGTATTTTCATTGACCACAAATGACGAATGATGATACAATTAAATAAGGGGTGTTTTTTTTTCTATAGAAAAACTACCTCATTAACAGAAGTAAGATTTTTTCGATTTCGATTTCAAAAGGTATTTTATTACAAAAATTCAGTGGGCAGTTGTGCCACCTATAAAACTTAGAGAGGATTAAAGTTGGTCACCCTATGGAAGGCCTCCGTCTATATTTCCCATCCACGTCCCCATAAGTCTTTAACTTTTGTCATTTCCTAAAAATTACGTGCGAAGGTTTGCAAAAAGGATTTTTTTCTTATAGAATGAAAATTGCAAACCTCAGTTCCCAACTTAAGCATTCTCGTACCCTTAGCCTTATGACTAATGAGGGTATATTCACTTTGCTATGGAAAAAATGTGCCTCATCGAAATACTGATTTTAGACCTCATGTTTTTTTTGGACCAAAACCTTTTAAGATAATTTTGAATCGATTTACAAATTTCCGTACGTCCGTCTGGCCGGCTGATGCACACAATAACCTTCGAAGAGTGTAATCGGATTCACCCAAACTTTGCACATTGTAATAATTCTTCCAAGCTTAGTTTAAGTTCGAAGATGGGCAATATCGGTCCACTTATTCTGGTTCCTCCCCCACAAAATGATCCAAATTTTGCTGATAATTATGATATTCTGATATTCCTCAGCCTTATGACTACTACTTTTACTACTTTTACCAAGCCTATATCATATCCAAATATGAGACCCATTGGTCCACTCCTTTTGAACCTCCCCCACAAATGGTAAACATTTTCATTTTTTATAAATCAAATATCAGGCGAATAGAATGTCCGGTATGAATCAAATTTTATACAACCTATTATTTGTACCTATTCTAGATCAAGTCCGAAGATTGGACGCATTGGACCACTCCTTCTGGTACCTCCCCCACAAATGGTAAAAATATTCATTATTTGTAAATTCAATCTTAGGCGAAGGGAGTGTCAGATTTAAACCAAAATTTCCACGACTTATTATCTTTACCAATCCTAGATCAAGAACGAAGATGGGACCTATTGGTCCACTCCATCTGGTATCTCCCTCATAAATGTTCACAATATTCAATAGTTAATTCAATATAAGGTGAATGGAATGTACGATTTGAACCAAATTTTGCTCAACATAATATCATTACCAAGCCTAGATTAAAACCGAAGATTGGACACATTGGTTTTCTCCTTCTGATAACTCCCTCACAATGGGTCAATATTTTATAAACTTTTGAAATTATTGTTTTCCTAAAGTAAAAAGTCTGAAGGGGTCAGTTCGCAATTGAGGCATTTTTTTTACGTATAGAAAAAAATTCGGTAGCCTCAGTTCCCAACTGAGGCATTTTTTTTCGTATAGAAAAAAATTCGGTAGCCTCAGTTCCCAACTGAGGCATTTTTTTTCGTATAGAAAAAAATTCGGTAGCCTCAGTTCCCAACTGAGGCATTTTTTTTCGTATAGAAAAAAATTCGGTAGCCTCAGTTCCCAACTGAGGCATTTTTTTCGTATAGAAAAAGGCTTCAGGCTTCAGAGCCCAATTACGGTATTTTTTGTACAGAAAAAAAACGGTTCTCAACGGAGGCTTTTTTCGTATAGAAAACATCGGCATACCTCAATTTTTATAGAAAAAAACACATCTTAGTCATCGCCGTCGCATAGAAAAAAATCGGAAGTCTCAGTTTTAAACTGAGGCATTTTTTTTTTTTTTTGTAAAGAAAAAAAATCGGAAGGCCTAAGTTCACAGCTGAGATCTTAGTTCGGAAGGTCTCAGCAGAGACATTTTTTGATATAGAAACAATCGGAAGGTATCAGTTCCCGAATGAGGATTTTTTTTTGTATGAAAAATATCGGCAGCCTCATTTGTTCGTATAGAAAAAAATCGGTAGCATCAGTTCCCAACTGAGGCATTTTTTCGGTATAGAAAAAAATCAGCAGCCTCAATTTTTCATATGGAAAAAAAATCGGAAAACATCAGATCTCAATTGAAGCATTTTTCGTATAAAAAAATAATCGGAAAACTGCAGTGCCAAACTGCGGTGTTTTTCTTATCAACGGAGGCTTTTTTCGTATAGGAAAAATTTCATCTCAGGTATCGTTTTCATATAGAAAAAATCGAAAGGCCTCAATTCTCATCTGAGGAATTTTTTTCGTTTAGAAAAAAATTGGGAGGCCTCATTTCCCAAATGAGGCATATTTTCACTTTCCAACTGTAGCATTTTTGTGGTATAGAAAAAATGGGAAGACCTAGAAAAAAATCGGAAGGCTTCAAGACTCGGTTTCCAACTGAGGTATCAGTTAACAACTGAGGCTTTTTCTTACAGAAATAAATTTTATTTTTTTTAAATCGGTAGGACAAAGTTTAGAACTGATGCAGTTTTTTCGTACATAAAAAATCTGCAGGCCTCCCGTTAAGAACTGAGACACTTTTTCGTATTGGAAGAAATCGGACGATAGAAGATTCTGTTGAAGCGTTCATAAATAGTGATTAGGAGGTGTCTGAATGGGAGTGAATAAAGTGTATAAAAGAACTCCCACCATTCAATTTAAAATTTCGCTGCCACCTAGCGCTTCCACCATAAACTGTCCTGGATATTTGTACCTAAAAATTGTAAATCTTGAATATCTTCGAATTTGATTAAAAAAAATGGTTCCAATGAAAGGGTTACAAATGAAAGCAGAACATTTGGAAAACCAATAACATTATTTTTGATTATTATTTTAGTATTCTATTTAAGATAAATGTATTAGCCCTGGTATGTAGGTTCACGTCTTACCAAACCTTTTTTGTTGTTCAGATTGAAACAAAATTGAGACCTCCGACAATGAGAACTATATCTCCAATCACCATTATCATGTGAGACATACAATTTAAGTTTGTAAAAAAAATTTAAAGCACTATATGATAACCAGATATCTGTTTTGTTAAAGTACTTAAAGTTCCATAGCCCACCACTCATCCACATCCATCCATCCATTCATCCACTTCATGCTGTATCTCATCATTCACCTGTTATTGACCTCATTTTAAGTATTTGTGTTGATTTTATTTTACTTTTCTTTTTTGCGATTTTGTGTTTTCATTTTTTTCTTTATTTTATATTCATTCGGTTTTTGCACTTGATGCAACACTCTCAAAAAGAGACACAAACTCTCTCACACACACACATGTGTACGCACCACAACTACATTTTCAGGCATGTACACAAAGGATATGTTACATGGTTTACATGCCTTATTTACTTTACACTTGAAATTATATTTACTTGACGATGATGACGACGACGACGATGTCGATGAAAGGCAAAGTTTTGTAAAATGTCGCCCCCAACCCCCCAACATGGGAAGCATGAGCAAAAACCCACACCCTCGAGCTCTCATTCTCACTATTTAGGCACCATGTCGTTGGCCATTGTAATGCAGATAGTAAATGCAATGGAATGAGTTCTGGGGTAATAGAGGAGAAGGGGAACTCGTATAGGTTATCCATCACACTTCCCTACCATCACCCGGTTTGCCATCATTCTCTTAAATTACAGAATTGTTGCCTCAAAATAAAATTGTCTCTACCCCTCTCCCTCTTCCCAGGACGACTGACTGTGGGGCAAGTGAAACGGAAAACTAAAAATGTAACATTAATTGTAACTGTAACAAGTTGCCAGCTTGCTTGCTTTTCCACAATACTCACAACTGCTGATGTTATTGTTGTAGTTGCATTTAGTGTTGTTGTTTTACATTAAGTTACACACATGGTAAGTTAAAGGAATGCTAACGAATATAACTGTGTTACTGCGATGACTACTAAAGCTACTCTCTATGTTTATAGAAATGTATATGATATGCACGGGGGTATATATGTGTATGAGAATGTGTATGTGTGTGTGTCTATATTTGCATGAGAACTTAAACACATGGCTTGCTTAATTTTTATTGTACTTTTTCTTCTTCTTCTTCTGCCTCTGTTCATATCTAGTCAATGGTATTATGATAAGTTGGTTTAAAGGTTAAATTGTTCGGTTAGTTAATTTCATGGTCACAGGGTTTTTGTTCCTTTTCTTCTGTTGCTGTTGGAATTATTATTAATTGCCATTCTGAAGGGGGATGTTGGTTACAAAGAATGTGATCGATTAGAATTTTGTATTAATTACCATTAATACAAGTTCATAGTTAGGTATTAAACCAAAACTTTGCTAATTTTGTGAACATGTGAAAAGTAACAGCTGAGAGAATCCTAAATTTTATATTTTTTATAGGAACCACGCTAAATGTGGAAATATTGATTTTTAACGAATTGTAGTCAGTTTGCCTTATGTCTGGCCTATCTCAAGCATGGTTCTGTTTAAATTACCATACAATTTTAAATTCCAATTGATACAAATGAATTCGGTCGGGCCTAATGTTATGCCCTTCACCATAGGTATAATGACAGTGATGGGTAAAGGAGGTTTCACCACCAAGTGGAACTATACTGCAGCAAATGATATTGGTAAGTGTGGCGAAAACCAAAAGTAATCAAATGGGAAGGATCTTTATAGAGAATTTTATATTTATAGAAAATATTATAATATTAATGTTTTCTAATGATATCTTGGATACTATAGACGAGCTTAAATACCAAATTACATCTACTTTTGATGGCACCTTTTCCAAAAAAATCCATTTTGACATTAACTTGCAATGAAGTTTCCCAAACCCACGACGATCTGCATTATACTGTTAAAACTTCTGATGTAATGCATAATGTGGAGGATCATACTAAAAGAGATGTACAAAAAGTGGACCTATACAAACGATTTTTGTATATGTATATTATGAGAAGAAAATTCCAAAATCAGTACTCAAAATGTGGACCGATATTAATAACTCACGCTACAGTGGAACATGTTTCTAAAAATTTAGAGGCAAACTTTTTTTGAGGTTATACATAAGAGGCCTCATGTAAAAAACACCAAAATTTGGGGCCTCATGTTATTCCTAAATGCCGATACATAAAAGAGGATCGACATAGCTCTTTTTCAAAACTAACAATTAAGTTTTATCTTTCGATACCTCGATATTTCACACTTGATATTTCATATACGGTAAATGGGAGGTATCTAATATGTGGACCGATATATGTGACAGATATTAATAATTCACGGTATAATGGAATAGTGTCTAAAAATTATATTTAGAAGGCCAAGTTATATGGGTATATACTTAAAATAACCCAAAACTCATTACCTTTTGTAGGAAATATCAAAAATTGGAAGCTATTCCTAAATGCCGATACATAAAAACGGACCGATATAGCTCTTTTTCTAACTTAACCCTTTAGTTTTATATATCGGTACATGGGGGTTTAAAACCAATATATACAAAAAAATGCCTCATTAGTCGAAAAAAAAAATGCTTCAGCGAGAACACATATTATTTCTATAAAAAACAGTGGCTTTCGATTTTTTTCTATACGAAAAAATGCCTCAATTTAGAACTAAGGCCTTAACGAATGATTGTTTTTTATACTCTAAAAGAAATGCCTCACTTGGGAACTGAAGCCCAGCGACTTTTTTATACGAAAAAAATGCCTCAGTTTGGAACTGAGGCTTGCGAATTTTTTACAAATACGAAAAAAAAAATATTCAAATTATTCGCTATTTTTTCCTATACGAATATTTTTTCAGTTGGGAACTGAGGCTTTCAAGTTTTTCTGTACGAAAACAATACCTCCGTTGGGAACTGGGGCTTGCGATTTTTTTATATACGAAAAAAAAAAATGGCTCAGTTGGGAACTGATGCTTGGGAATTTTTTTCTATACGAAAAAAATGGGAACTGAGGATTCGATTTTTTACAAATACGGAAAAAATTCCTCAGCTGGAGACTGAGGCTTACGAATTTGTTCTACCCAAAAAAATACTTCAGTTGGGAACTGAGGTATTAGATTTTTTTTCTATTTCGGTTGGGAACTGAGGCACGAATTTTTTTTTTCTATACAAAAAAATGCCTGAGTTGGGAATTGAGGCTCCCGAATTTTTTTCTATAAGAAAAAATTCCTTAGTTGGGAACTGGGGCTTGCGAATTTTTGTTTATATACGAAAAAATGCCTTATTTGGGAACTAAAGCTCGCGAATTTATTTTGTTACGAAAAATTGCCTCAAAATTTGAGGCTCTGAGTAGCGAGGGCTTCAAAATTCTTTCTATATGAAAAAATGTATAAGTAAATGAGGCTTCCGGTTTTTTTTTTTTTTTTTGTATAGCTGAAGACCTTGGCTTTTGTCCATTTGCTGAAACCACAGATTTTTCTCTGATGTCACAGTGAGAACTGAGGCCTCTAATGATACTTTTTTTTTATATAGAAAAATGGATTTTTTTCTTATAGAAAAATGGCTGCAGATGAATTAAGGATTACGTTTTTTTCTTATAGAAAAAATGCCTCAGATGAAAAGGCTTTTCCGTTTTTTCGAATTGCCTTAGATGAACTGCGGCCTCTATAAGAACAAGTGTCTGAGATTATCTAAGGCCTTCGGCTTTTTTCTATAAGAAAACAAGGCCCTAGTAGGTACATTTTGGGAAAACAATTTCATAAAAATTGAGGGGAGATTTGGATTTAATTTATAAAAAAAACAAGTAAAAAATATGCCTCCTTAACTGAGGCCTCCGGTTTTTTTCAATACAAATAACAATTTTTTTTCTTATAAAAAATGGCTGCAGATGAATTAAGGCTTCCAATTTATTTCTTACAGAAAAAATGCCTAAGATGAACTGAGGTCTCCAAATTTTTCGAAATTAAAATGAATGGGAGAATACGGTTTGATTTATCAAGAACACGCAAAAACTGTCGGTCGACGTTTTTTTACACTCCTCTACAAGTAAACATATCAAATTACAAATATTTCAAAATTTTAGAAAAAATAAGTGCCAAATTACAAACACTACAGTTGAAAAAGTTGGGCTAGGATCCTCAACAAACCGAACACTAAGCGGTACCTTTGTATGGGGGCTATGTGAAAACATTAACATTATCTAGTAACGATGTTTGTATTCAATAAAAGCCCGTCACATCGGCGGTAAATGCGATTAAAATCTTAAAAATATCGAATATGGGAGCGGGTCTTCATATGGGGGCTAGTCAAAACTTAGACCCATATTGACGATTTTCTGAATCATCAAAAGTCATATAAAGGCAAACTTTCTGATGGATCACGCAAAAGGGGAAGGCCACGAATTAGATGAAAAGATCAAGTGGAAGACAACATTGTCGAGCATGGTCATTCAAATTGGAAAAACTGCGCAAAATATCGTAGTGCCTGGAAATATTTTTTAAGGTTGGCTTATGGAACGAAAGTTCTGTCACAAGCCAGCTAAGTAATTAAGTAAGGATTTTTTACATGACAGTTTTTCGATTCTAGTCGAAAGCAGTTACTTGTATACCCAAAAAACTAACTTTGGGTTTATAAAATTTTCCGATTACGAAAATTCGAAATTCCCTTCCATACCCACCACATCAACGATAGGTAAAATTTGTGTAATGTAATTTCAATTGCAATTTGTAGCTAGCAAAAGGGTAATAGCAAACCGACCGACCGGCAGCAGTAGTAAATGTTATCATCATGGCCATGAATGAATCAAGAATACGTGGGCGGAATCGAATACATTTGTAGTTGTAACTCAAGTATCTCAAATAAACCAACTAAACAGAAATATCAAAATGTAGTCGAGAGTATTCCAGTGTACGTGTGTGTGGGTGGGGGGTCTTAGCGTGAGAACGAACATTGTATGCAATGTACTTGAGTTTTATTGCATTTGTGTGTGAGTGTTTGCGTCAGCTTGAGGATGTAAGTCCGCGTGTACATTAGCAAATTGTGTTCAATCAAGGATAAATGAAGGCAACAACAGCAGCAACAACACCAACTACGACAATAATAGTAAACGTAACAATGATGACGATACTAAAAATAACAACAACAACAGCACAACAAATACAAAAACAATAAAGAAAACGGGTTAAAAGAATATCAGCCACAATGACAATGGCAACAGAACAGAGCAACACACACAACTAACCGACCAATCCAACACCAATGGCAGGATAGGTAATCCATGTGTGAAGAGCCAACAGACTGCAACAACAACAATTTCATTAGCCATACAAGCACTAACACACACATGATGTCCTTATTCCATTTATATGTTGATGTATGTGTGTGTGTCACATCTCTCGTCCCCTCTTTCATCCGCTCGCTGACTCACTCTCTCTCGATCATTCTCAATTTTGCTTATTAGCTTCTTATTGCCAATTTACTTGTCATGCTGTTGTTCTATGGCCATTATTGTTACTGGCATTGCTGCTGCTGCTGCTGAGGACGTGATGCAACTTTAGTTGTCGCTTCTGCTACCACACACAGTAAATCGCCAGTATGTGAACGAGCAATGACAGAGAATTGCCATAATAAAAATCATTGTTGCATTTGATGACTCAAATCTCTAGGTTTACCAAAGCGTGTCAATCCAATGAACAAAAGAAGAAACAATTTTGACGTTTTAAAATAATTGCAATTTTATTTAAGATATTTTTATGGGTAACCATTTTAACCTGTTTAGGCCCTTGAAAAAATATTCTTTAAAAAATTCACGCCTTGCTTAGGTCCCTTGAAAAAATATTCTTTAAAAAATCCACGCCTTGCTTAGGTCCCTTGAAAAAATATTCTTTAAAAAATCCACGCCTTGGCTGACTACTCCTTGAAAAAATATTCTTTAAAAAATCCACGCCTTGGCTGACTACTCCTTGAAAAAATATTCTTTAAAAAATCCACGCCTTGGCTGACTACTCCTTGAAAAAATATTCTTTAAAAAATCCACGCCTTGGCTGACTACTCCTTGAAAAAATATTCTTTAAAAAATCCACGCCTTGGCTGACTACTCCTTGAAAAAATATTCTTTAAAAAATCCACGCCTTGGCTGACTACTCCTTGAAAAAATATTCTTTAAAAAATCCACGCCTTGGCTGACTACTCCTTGAAAAAATATTCTTTAAAAAATCCACGCCTTGGCTGACTACTCCTTGAAAAAATATTCTTTAAAAAATCCACGCCTTGGCTGACTACTCCTTGAAAAAATATTCTTTAAAAAATCCACGCCTTGGCTGACTACTCCTTGAAAAAATATTCTTTAAAAAATCCACGCCTTGGCTGACTACTCCTTGAAAAAATATTCTTTAAAAAATCCACGCCTTGGCTGACTACTCCTTGAAAAAATATTCTTTAAAAAATCCACGCCTTGGCTGACTACTCCTTGAAAAATATTCTTTAAAAAATCCACGCCTTGGCTTGATTCTTTAAAAAACTCTACTTGAAAAAATATTCTTTAAAAAATCCACGCCTTGGCTGACTACTCCTTGAAAAAATATTCTTTAAAAAATCCACGCCTTGGCTGACTACTCCTTGAAAAAATATTCTATAAAAAATCCACGCCTTGGCTGACTACTCCTTGAAAAAATATTCTTTAAAAAATCCACGCCTTGGCTGACTACTCCTTGAAAAAATATTCTTTAAAAAATCCACGCCTTGGCTGACTACTCCTTGAAAAAATATTCTTTAAAAAATCCACGCCTTGGCTGACTACTCCTTGAAAAAATATTCTTTAAAAAATCCACGCCTTGGCTGACTACTCCTTGAAAAAATATTCTTTAAAAAATCCACGCCTTGGCTGACTACTCCTTGAAAAAATATTCTTTAAAAAATCCACGCCTTGGCTGACTACTCCTTGAAAAAATATTCTTTAAAAAATCCACGCCTTGGCTGACTACTCCTTGAAAAAATATTCTTTAAAAAATCCACGCCTTGTTTGATGGTCCTTGAAAAAATATTCTTTAAAAAATCCACGCCTTGCTTAGGTCCCTTGAAAAAATATTCTTTAAAAAATCCACGCCTTGCTTAGGTCCCTTGAAAAAATATGCTTTAAAAAATCCACGCCTTGCTTAGGTCCCTTGAAAAAATATTCTTTAAAAAATCCACGCCTTGCTTAAGTCCCTTGAAAAAATATTATTTTAAAAATCCACGCCTTGCTTAGGTCCCTTGAAAAAATTTTCTTTAAAAAATTCAAGCTTTGTTTAGGTCCCTTGAAAAAATATTCTTTAAAAAATCCACGCCTTTTTATAGGTCCTTCAAAAATATTTGTAAAACTCCGTGACATGTGTAGGTCTTCGAAAAAATAGTTTTCAATTCTCGTCATTCTCTTGGCCCATCCACATTGTAAAATATTATCCTTATTATTATTTTCTGTTGGTTTAACTGCGCAAATATAAATTTGGAAAATATGGTACATAAAAAACGGAAACTAACAAATAAATTCCAAAAACAATCAGCATAAAGCTCAGCTGCCTATCTTAGGCGGTGTCTGTGGCAAAGAAATTGAAGATTGTTGTAACGCCAAGGTAAATAACCCACATAAATAGGACAGATGCGGGGTTAAAAAGGGTGAATTCCTCTCAAAAACATACAACACTACCACTTAACCTAACCAGCACTCACCTGTACAGGAAACCCCATTTCCTCCCCTAAGACATCAAATAACTTATGCCTGCCACAAAAATTGGGAAGTGTAAACATAACCCGACAAGCCTTTTGCCAAATATTTTTGCATAAACAAACATTTTTACACGACGGACAACCTCCAACCCCTTTTGATCATAAAAGTAATAAGAAACATATTTTCCCTACAACATTTTTCCTCTCAACGTTTTTTGCTAGATGCCATGTTGTTGCCTTTTCCGGCAAAATCTTATTACATTTACCTTTTCATAACTGAAGTTGCGAGGAAAAAAATATTTGAGGGAGTTAAACAAGAAAATTTGTAGATTTTCATCTCGACCTTTGTGTTTACACACTTGGAGACTTGGTACATACACCCACTCTCTTCTTGGCTCTCCTTCCCTTAGACTCACAGCAATCTTATATATTTTGAGGGGATAAAGAAGAAGTTCTTTTTTGTGTAAATATAAGGAAATGAGATTAAAATGGAAAATATATTTTTATGTCTGTTCTCCCGCCTCACCCCTTTTGGTAATTTTTTTCAATTTCTTACCCCAAAAATAGTCATTCTTATTTCATGAGCATATTCCGTCACATCCATTATGACTGACCCTCCTCCATTATTGATGTTGCCCAAGATGAGAACGTTGCTACTAGCAATCATAACGTATGAGTGATTTGCTCTTAATTTATTAATATCACTTATACGACCCTCCGTATACATTTTTTATAATTTCCACTGCCTAGTATTGCAATGGGGATTTTTTTCTTATTGCAAAATAAGCCTTGGGCAGGGATTTTTTTTCGATATTCTTACATATTTTTAATATCATAACGAGTTTTCCAAGAGGCAAAAGAGGTCGGGGGAAAATTAGCTTCTTACGTAAAAAAATATAATATGATTTATATTTTATATATTATTAAATTTCAATTTATTTAATTTAAAAATGTGAAGAAATTAACAGCATTTTCAGAATATTTATAAGAACATGTATATGCATATCATTTGTATTACTGTTCGTATATATAAGGTTTTCTGGTTTTCGAAATTCGGACAAGGATAGTGTTGACCAACAGATGCTGTTATGGTCTGAACAAGCAATTAAACACAACAAGGCCACCTCTCGCCAGACCAATCTCAAACTCTTTAAAACATAGTCAGACGTATCGAGCTGAAACGACTACAGTAGTTAGGCCATGTTGTGCGAATGGATGAGGATGGCATAAAAAAGCGAGCCTACCGATGGTTCACGCAGAAGTGGATGGCCACGAATTCGATGGAAAGATCAAGTGGAGGATGGCATATCAAAACATTGTCTTTCAAATTGGAAAAACTGCGCACAAGATCGACGCGCCTGGAAATATTTTTGGAATATATTATTTTATTTTTTCGCTACATATTCCGACTACAGTAAAATTGGCTGGCTCGACTTCGCAGTTCTAATTACAAACTTAGGTGTTACGGCTATAGGGGATTGTCTTAAATTTAATTTAAAATACAAAATTATACCCTTCCTTGAATAGGAACACTTTTCGAAACCAAACTTGCAGATACATAAATTATTTATACCCTTCACCACACTGTGGTACAGGGTATTATGTCTTTGTGAATATGTTTGTAACAGACAAAAGGAAACGAGATAGACACATGATTCCTTTTGAGAATATGCATAGAATCACTTCCTGAGTCGATTTATGCATGTCCGTCCGTCTGTAGATGTTAAATTGTAAACAAAGTACAGGTCGCATTTATGATCCGATTTGGATGAAATTTGGCACAAGTCACTTATTTGGCCTAAGGACGAGTCCTATTCAAATTGGTGCAAATCGGTTCAGATTTAGATATAGCTCCCATATATAGTTTTGTCCGATGTAGGCACCAAAGTCCCTATATATCTTTCGATTTGGCATGGCGCACTGAATTAGGCCCAGAATGATGTGTGCCAAGTTTCGTGAAAATCGGTTCAGATTTAGATATAGCTCCCATATATAGTTTTGTCCGATTTAAGGTAAATGGGCCACCAAAGTCCCCATTTATATTTCGATTTGCACGAAATTTGGCATAAGGTACTGAATTAGGCTCAGAATGATGTGTTGTAAGTTTCGTGAAAATCGGTTAAGATTTAGGTATAACTCCCATATATATTTTCGTCCGATTTAATGTAAATGGTACATCAAAGTCTCTATAAATCTTACGATTTGCACGAAATTTGGCATAGCGTACTGAATTAAGCTTAGAATGATATGTGAGTTTCGTAAAAATCGGCTCAGATATATATATATATATATATATATATATATAATGTACCAAAGTTCTTATATGATGTTGGCACACATCGATTGATTTTAAGTAATTGACGCACCAAGGAACAATATATGGTTGATAGGAACGTGCGTATAGATTGATCTAAGTCGATTCAGATTTAGATAAATATCACATATTTTAGTTCATCCAATTTCCTGTTAATAGTCCTGTTTAATATACCCATAGTCGACCCCGTCCGACTTTACTACCTTCCTTATTGGTTTTTTCTACTTAGTAATGTAGAGGATATAATTAATACAAATGATTTTAAGTAACGTATCTGATATTGAGATATTGAAAATCACACTTTTCTTAATTTATTTTTTGTATTTTTAATCAATACTTTTGCCATAAAAAAAAACTTTTCCTCGAAATTCTCATTTATCTTTGCTTCCCTCTATACACATTTATTTTCGTTTTTTTCATTGCACAATAATTTATCATCGATTAATTTATAATTGTCGAAAATAAAACTTTTTCTTCTAGCGACCGAACATACACAGGTGGGTACCTGTGTAAGAATATAGCCATAGCCAATCTGTAATATCTTAACCAAAATATTTTTTTTTTATTTTTTTAATGCATGGCAAAAACTTTGGCAATTAACGATCGGTGGTAATAGTAGCTTTTCGTTGGCACTTTAAAAGAACAACAACAAAAAAATATAAGAAAAAATGTAATAATAAAACACTCACAAAAACTTTTACTAGGCAGTAACGAAATGAAGATGCTGCTCGACAAAAAAAACTGCAGGTAATTCCATTAGTGGTATCGGTGTCAGAAAATGTAGTTTTCAATGACAAACAGTTTTTTTAATAAAGTAATATAAGATCCTCATAACTTTCATGGAATTTAAGAAGGACAAATTGTGCAGATTATGGACAAATGACGTAGTACAATAACAACCACCACAACAAGGATTTATTAAAGAATATTTTTTGCAAGGACGTGTATTTATTAAAGGCGTGGATTTATTAAAGAATAATTTTTTCAAGAACCTAAACAAGGCATGGATTTATTAAAGAATACTTTTTTCAAGGGGGTGGCGTAGGGGATGATAGATACCAAGCAACGGCTCTGATTGGCTTTAACATGGCGAAATCCAGGCTTATCTTGGTCTCTCTTTCATCTCAATTGTGGACACTGACCTCCCCGCGGTGCCACCTGGGGAGCTATTCTCATCACCCGATGAAATAGTGAGTTAATATGTGCCGCGAGTTCACCCATAAGAACTATAAAAAATGGGTTGAGGCGTCGGGTTAGTTGCCCACTCTCGGAAAACCCAGCCTACTATGAAAAAACTAAGAAAAAGAAAACAAAACCAAACAAAACTAATGCTGGCGAACCCCGCAAACGTATAAAGGACCACGATCTGCGAATCTGCACTTGGAATGTGCGCACGTATCTTTGGCCCCACCATCGGAAAATTCAGCATTCATGAAGAAACATCCGACAACGGCATGAGGTTGATTGACTTCGCGGCAGCAAAAAACATGGTAGTTAGCAGCACCAGATTCAAGCATCTCGATATACACAAGGCCACCTGGATCTCTCCTGATCAAGTAACGAGAAATCAAATTGATCATGTTGTGATAGACGGAAGACATTCATCCAGTGTTTTAGACGTCCGATCGATCCGAGGAGCAAATATCGATTCGGACCATTACCTTGTGGCAGCCAAGGTACGCAAAAAGAACACTTGGGTACCAAAAACCACCACCGAGAAACCCATGGTACGATCAGGAGTGTCGTAATGCTACTGATGTGAAAAACGCAGCGTATAGGGCAACCCTGCAGACAGTAGCAACACGTAATGTGATGGAGAATTATCGGGAGAAAGGGAGAGAGGAGAAACATGTTTTCAGAAAAAAGAAGAAAGAACAAGAAAAACGTGAACGTGAGCAAATCGAGATGTACAGGAGTCAGAATGAAGTCCGGAAATTTTACCAAAGAGTAAAACACCAAACCGAAGGCTTTGGTGCAGGCACATCCTTCTGTAGAGATGAAGAAGGAAACCTGGTGACAGATACAGACAGCGTGTTGAGGATCTGGAAGGAGCATTTCGAAAAGCTACTAGTATCAAATAGTGGCGATGAAGAAGATACCCCAGAACCAATAAGAGACGATGGTATAGAGTGTATACCACCTAGCCAAGATGAGGTCATAAAATCAATTAATCGGCTCAAGAACAATAAAACAGCAGGAGCCGATGGGTTACCAGCCGAACTATTCAAGACTGGTGGCCAGATGCTGGTCAGGAGCATGCACCAGCTGATTAACACAATTTGGCTAGATGAATGCATGCCCAATGATTGGAACCTCAGCATCCTGTGTCCCGTGCACAAAAAAGGAGACAAGACGATATGTGCCAACTATAGAGGAATTAGTATCCTTCCCATCGCACATAAAGTACTATCCAGTGTGCTGTGTGAACGATTAAAGCCAATGGTCAATGACATCATCGGACCATACCAATGCGGCTTCAGACCTGGCAAATCCACCATTGACCAGATTTTCACTCTGCGCCAAATCCTGGAAAAGACCCACGAAAAACACATCGACACATACCACCTATTTGTCGACTATAATGCCATGTCTGCGTTCAGCATTCCTCTAAAATTAATACGGCTATGCAGGATAACTTTAAGTGGCACAAGGTCGTCAGTTAAAGTAGGAAAGGACCTATCGGAGCACTTCAATACCGAACGAGGATTCAGACAAGGTGACAGTTTGTCGTGTGATCTTTTTAACATCCTACTGGAAAAGGTCATGTGAGACGCAAAGGTGAACAGAAATGGCACTCTGTACACCAAACAACACATGTTACTCGCCTACGCCGATGACATCGATATAATGGGTCGAACATTGCGGCAGTAAACGGCGAGAAGACCAAGCTGATGGTATCAACGCGTAAGACGTCCAGTAGACTCGGACTAACTGTGGAACATGAGAACTACAGTTTCGAGGTAGTTAAAGACTGTATATACCTTGGTACCGTCATAAATAAAACGAATGACATCAGTTTAGAAATTCGGAGAAATATTGTGATGGCCAACAGATGCTACTATGGTCTAAGTAAGCAGTTTAGGAACAAGGCCACCTCCCGCCAGACCAAACTCACACTTTACAAGACGCTGATGCTGATGGGTACTTGCGCGAGCAGATGAGGCAGCTCTTGCGGTGTTTGAGAGAAAAATTCTCCGAAAGATCTACGGGCCGATCTGCGTCGACGGTGAATATCGGCGTGAATGAACCACGAGCTTTACAATTCATACGCGGACATCGACATAGTCAGTCGTATTGAGCTCCAGCGACTACGGTGGCTAGGCCATGTTGTGCGGATGAATGAAAATGCCCCAGCTCAAAAGGCACATAAAAATGAGCCTACTGATGTTTCCCGTAGAAGGGGAAGGCCACGAATTAGATGGAAAGACCAAGTAGAAAACAACATCTTGGAACGTGGTCTTCCAAATTGGTGAACTCGCGCACAAGACCGACGCGCTTGGAAATCTTTTTTAAGCTCGGCTTATGGAACAACCGTTCTGTAAACAAGCCAGCTAAGTAAGTAAGTACTTTTTTCAAGGACCTAAACAAGGCGTGGATTTATTAAAGTATATTTTTTTTTAATATTTTTTCAAAGACCGCAGGTAACCTGAAATTTTTACGGTCCCCTTTTTAAGTTTGGATTTAAATATTTTCCAGGAAGATCAAAGTTCATTGCATAATTAAATTTTATTCTAAGAAATTTCTTATTGAGAAACCACTTTGTTTTTCCATTCTTCGTTGGAGTTTAAATTGGTATCCGGTATAGGTTACTAATTTTTTCTCTTTTGTTTTTTTCACAACGTTCGGGTCGTTGTGGTGTTTTCCTTAAAGCGTTAAGCCAAACGCTTTACAACATTCGCTTACAAAGAGAGATTAAGCTTAAGCATATCCACCGAAGTAAAGCCGAGCAAAGAGATATGTTCATGCTGGGTTTCAGGGCTATAGATAAACATAAACAGCTATGGTGATGCCTCTATGTATGTATGCTTGTGTGTGTGTTTGTACTGCAGTTTTTATTTATATTCAAATTTCTTGTTTCTTTTCTCATCTTCTTCTGAAATGTTTTTATTTTATACTTTATATTCACCTCTCTGCGTTATTTTTCTCATTTTTATAATGTACGCAATATTTTTCTTTACATTATGTGTGTGTTTACATGAAGAAAAAAACAACAACTACAAAAACAAAAAACAAGAACGTTTCTTGTATAGCAGCATCACCATCGTCCTTTCAGGGTTTTTCATACTTTCCAGGATTATGAACAAACATTAAGATGACATTTCTACTAGTTGTTTGTTGGGTTTTTTTTTTTTTTTTTTTTTTTGAAAGAAATTTGTTTACGCGCCAGCATGGACCCTCCTCCTGTCATGTAAACACATTGGGCACACGTATAAAAATAACCCTAGCATTAATGGCAATGCTTTAGAGCAGATACGCATTGTATAAACTAATGAAAATGAGAGCAAAAGAAGTCGAAAATGTAAATTTTAATATCTAAATAGGTTTAGCTTCAATCTGTTACGATATGCTAAAAAGTCACACGAAAAACAATTGGATAGGCACAATGATTTCCATGGGACACTACAGGTGGTTGACAAATAACAAATTTCAGCAATTGTCATTCAAATAAACTTTTACTTCAATAGAGGAACATAGTTCTAAGCTTTATGTCGGGCCCAATTCGCCCACATGAGGTGGGCATTTAAAATACCTGAAATCGGATGGGAACCTTATATGAGTTCCATATCCATTAATATACCTAGGCGAATTCTTATAATTATATCATCTTTGAAAACGAAGTACCAAATTGCGGACAGGGAAATTACAAAATTCATAACCATTTCACTACACACCTTCAAAATATCTCCAATTGGCGAGACATGCATATGAAGCAATGTGAAGATATGCAAATGTTTCGATATAATTTTGTTAATCCCCAAGAACCCAGAAACTTCTGTCGTTAAATGCGTCCTTAATATGAGTGCTATGTCAAAACACGGACCCTGTAGAATTACAATCCCCTGTGAAGACGAAATAACAAATTTCGAACAGAAAAGTTAGATATCGGAAAATTCGACTAAAGCCTTCTGGAAGACTCTTTTACGTGGGGTACTGTGCCATAACAATTTTCTGAAAAACATTTCAGTTAAAAAAAGCTGGAACTTTGAGAATATATAAAAAGCGGAGCGACTTTTATATGGGGGCTATATAAAAACTGATTAGAGATATAAAAACAGAATGTCTTCTTAAAGAAGCCACATAACCTTTCCATTGAAGACCAAAAAAATCTTCTTGGTAAAGCGAAGATGGCGGACTCTTTAGAAACTCAAAGGGTCTTCCTCGAAAATCATCCCACAAAAGACCATGGAATATTCCTATATCAGACCAACATATGTCAATTGTATAGGCCTTTCTAAATAGAACAGAACGTCTTCTTATAGAAGATCAGAGGGTCCTGTTATAGAAGGCCACAAGGTAGACACTCAAAGGGTCATCTCATTCGGAGATAATATTTACAGACATCTCGGAATACCAAAAGGGGGCTTTTAAAATGCAATTAGAATGCCAATGTTATATCATGGAAGACATTCTTGTAGAATATCAGAATGACTTCTTTTAGAAGACTAGGATGTATTTTTTATGTACCAGAAGGTACCATTATCAAGACCAGAGTTCTCTTAAAGAAACCTAAGGTATTTTTAATGAAGGCTAAAGTTGTCTTACAGAAGGTCTGAGTGTCTTCTCATGGAAAGCTTACTTCTAGAAGACCTCAATATTGAAGACCAGAGAAGGCCAGATTCATCTTAGAAAAAACTTAGATCGTCTTATAAACGAATTTCTTGTAGAAGACCAGAAGTTATTCTCTTAGAAGACCAGGGTGCCTTCTAGGTGATGGCCATAGGGTCTTCTTATTGAAGACCAGTCGGACTTCTTACAGAATACCAGAGTATTTTTTAGAGAAACCTAAGATCGTCATATTGACGACTTTCTTGTAGAAGACCAGAACTTATTCTTTCAGAAGACTAGAGTGCCTTCTTGTGGAAGACCAGAGGGGTTTCTTATATAAGGGTTTATTCTAGAAGATCAGGATACCTCCTCCTTTCAGACGACCAGCTTGTCTTCTTATGAATGGTTTTCTTTTAGAAAGATTTCCTCTAGTAGACCAGGTTATCTTCTTAGGAATGGTTATTTCGTAGAAGAACAGAAGGTTTTCTATAAGAAGATCTTCTACTGGAAGACCAAAACTTCTTCTCTTAGAAGACCAGGGTGTATTTTAAAGAACCTCTGATCGTTCTTCTTGTAGACGACTTTCTTGTAGAAGACCCGAAGTTCTTCTTTCAGAAGACCATTATTGTGAAAGCCGTTTTTGACCCCTGAAGAACCAGGAAAACCAAAATACAGACTTTTAGCTTGAAATATGCGGCTGGAAGCTCAAAAAAATACATCTTGTGTCAAACCTCTAAATGGAGACAGTTTCCAAACGTGGGTAGTAATTGATTAGAGGGCGGCCCCTTTATATGAGGGCAATATCAAAAAATGGACCAATATTGATCATTTTTGGTATGAAGGTTTGCCACTCGATGAGAACCTCAATTATCATAATAGAGTAAATTCTTTTAATAATAATCCTTAAAATAACAAAAATTTACGGTCCACCAAAACGTGAACTGCTATTGATAATTTTCGGGTAGGAATACTTGTCACCTAATAAGAATGAAAAATATAAAATTTTAGTTAATTACAAATCCTGCCTGAAATCCTTAAAATACCAGAAAATGAGGTTAATGTTAAATGGGTGCTTAGCTTAGCTTGGGCCGATACTCAGTATTCCACTCCGATTCAGACACCACCTCGAAATATGACTTTTAAACGCTTCAACATCATTTACTTCGAAACGATTCCACGAAGAATTTTGCTCGTCTTCGTTGACCCACGTGGTCGATTACTGGTTTTACTGTCATTTTTAGAGCGAATGTCAAATTGTGCGGAATCTCAAGTGTCCATGCAATATCGAATATATGCTAGTGTATCTCTCTAGCTCACGCTATGTCATATAACGATATTTCACACATATTCTTAATGTATGTCTATGGGTCCCATATTGGGATTTGATTTGGATCTGTAAAAAATACTACAAACTGCAATGACACGTGATGGAGGAGTTGCTGTATGTTAAGTAGAAACATTATGAAATTCTATCTTTTTGGCCAATTCCTGCAAAACTCGAAAATTTTCAAATTATGAAACTTATTGGGGAGGTACCAGAAGGAGAGTAACTATTGGTCCCATCACCGAACATTATATAGGTTTTTTTGTAGTGAAGGTACAGGAAGACCACCCCCTTTTTGGGGATGTTCCAAAATGTATAGACCGATAATTTGCCATTTTCAAACTTTATGTTTGGGTGACGTATGACGTACGATGAATAGTCGGAATCAAGTCGGATACTTCCAAATGGTTAGGTTTGGGGATGTGCAGTCACATGTGTGACTACAACACTCTGAGACCGGTTAGGTCCGTTGTGATCATCCACAAGAAGAGATACAGTGAAGAGAAGAGACCAAGAAGACAGATCTGTAGGGGAGAGAAGATTAGTAAATTAATAGAGTGAAGAATGAATGAAGGTCGATGGCCCTATGAGTTAGACAGAAAAAGTACTAAGTGCCAAGGTTGTATGCTCCTAACCACTCTATGTTTCTAATTATGCTGTAGATTAGAGCAGGTTCAGTTGTTCAGAAGAAGCTGAGACCCGGTAGAAAATGAGCACCCATTAGTCTGTGTCGCCTGTAAGCCAGGGCTGGGCAATGACACAGGAGATGCTCAATTGTCTCCGTCTCCTCCTCGTCAACACAGAGTCTACAGTAATTAGTTGCATCAAGATCCCATTTACTAGTAAAAGCCCTAATGTTGCAGTGACCAGTGATGATTCCCGTCATCACTCTAATTTCAGCTTTGTTCAGGTTCAATAGTGAGTGCGTTCTTTTGGTGGACAGAGTCGGCCAAATTGACAGAGTCGGCCAATTAGCGGGCTGTTTCGTCAAAGAATGCCTCAAAGTTCCTATAGAAAAGACATATGGGTGGTTTGATTGAGTCATCAGTTTCTAGATCGGTGGATTGAGATCCTCGTCTAGCTAGTTCGTCCGCTCTATCATTACCCAAGATGTCACAATGTTCTGGTACCCAACACAACCGATAGCTATGGTTAAGTTCTTCCAGAGCTGATCTACACTTGAGGACGGCTTCGGATTTGATGTGACAAGATTTGATGGCTTTAAGAGCCGCTTGACTATCCACAAAGATAGTCACCGGTTCAACGACCTCAGCATCCAGGTTTTTTTATCAATTCCGCTGCCTTCCAGATCGCGAAGATTTCAGCTTGGAAAACACTATAATTACTATCCACAGAAGTCCAGACCGACCAGAGGAGGATTACTTCGTTTCCAGTCGTCTCTACTAGGAATAACGACATCTACATCAAATCTAAGAATTGGTGATATATAATCGCTTAGTTTAGCGCGTTGGTCCAATGCTATACCTGGTTCATTTAGAACACTACTATGCCCAAAGGTACAGTTCCGCCAGAGTTTTTGTTCATGCAGCCTTAGGGCGCTACGCGCAGCCTGACAATGCTGAGGCCCAAAGCTTGAAGTACAGCATTGCGTTCAGAGCTGCTTGTGGCGTACTCCTTCTGGCTCCTGTAACTAAAATCGCGGCGGCTCTTTGTACCTTGTCTAATTTACTAGATGTCGTCTTGAGGCTCAGACAGTTCCACCAAACAAGAGAGCCATAGGACAAGATGGGCTTCACCACAGAGTGCAATCATTCCTCTCTTCGCCCGCTCCTCAACGTTCCTTTTCCATCGTAGTTGACAGTCCAGGATTGTGCCGAGGTACTTTGCTTCGGGAGATAGGTGAATTCCAATGTTGGTGGAACAAAAACGTCCACCTTACGCTTCCAGTAAACATTACCAGTTCCGTCCAGCGTGACAGCGTCAGTAAGGCTCTTTACATAAGCTCAGATATTGTAGACGGAAATTTTCCGGAGATAAATATCACCACGTCGTCCAATTCCCTCAATATGATATTAATTACCAGTAGCCATAGTAACGGCGAAAGCAGCCCTCCTTGAGGTGTGCCTCTAGTTACCGTTTTCCTGATTTTTGTATCCCCCACACTTGAATTTATAATTCTGCTGTTAAGCAATTTATCTATCCAATATGTCAGGGTATCAGGAATGCCAACTTCCCTAAGTGAGTGGTTTATGGATTCAAGTTTATCGTTGTTAAAGGCTCCCAAATATACAAATATACATTCGAATCATAACGCATTTTGTCCAAAAAGGGCACTGGGGGTATAAAACAGAGAGATCTATGTGATTAAATTGTGGTAAAACTTTTCAGAATATCCTTGAAAAAGTTTTTGAACTGCCATCCAACTTAAAGATCATTCCTTGGAATAACATAAAAAAATTGTTACAAAAACGGAAAACATAAAATACAAAGCCATATAAAAAGTTTTTCGAATGTCCAACGAAAACAAACCATCAAAGCATCAAAATTTCTAATGTCATTCATTAAATATAATTTATTATAATTTAATATTACGAAGAATATATAGTTTTTATATACAAAAATATTTCAAGGAAATAAGGCCATAAAATGCTCAAAGGATCTGGAATTTCTTATTCTTATTTTTTGCTAAATCTTAATGTGCTGATAATGATAATGACGATACATAACTACGCAGAACAGAAAAAAACAGCAACATGAAAAAATGGACATTAATTTTCCAGAATGTTACAGGATTAAAATAACAGCAACAACAAGAAAAACAAGGCTTATGTGGAATTAAATTCTAAGGAAAGTAGCGTTTTTTTCTACTGTCTACCACCAAAGAGATTAATGTCTATCTAACAGGTAGATTTTCTTTATACCTTTGTTTGTGTGTGTTTTATTTTTTTCCGAAGAATGGTATACCATTTCTTTATATGGACTTGGGGCTTAATAGGCGAATTATGTCATCACAAGGTTCGTTAAATATGTAATAAATTAATCTGTTACTTAGTAGAAGTACTAGCATGGAATTTTCTACACGTTTTTGTGACTTGTCTGGTACTTCGGATAGCATAATGCTTTAGTACATCAAAAGTACATATTTCTTATTTGTATGGAGATTTAATGAGGAAAAAATGGTGATGTCTTAGGTCTGAGGATAATGAGGGTGGATACATTTTGATACGATCAAAAATATGCCTCATCGATATATCGATTTTTGACCCCAAGTGTCTTTGGGCCACATTAGTTTTAAACAATTTGGGAATTATATGTTTTCCATACTCAGGGAATAATGTGGAACCATATGTGCACATCTACTGGTCCATTCTCCATAACAGGGTCTGAATATTGAAAAAAGGAAAGGTTAGGTTGAAAATGGGTACCTTCCACCCATAAAGCTAAAAGTTTTATACCCTCAGCCTTATGGCTGTACCTCATCGAAATGTTGGTTTTAGACCCATGTTTTTTTGGACCGAATCCGTTTTAGACAATTTTGAGTAAATTTACAAATGTCATTCCGTCTGCCTGCCTGGCCAGTCGGTGCGGACGATACTCTCGAAGGGAATATTCCTTTTGGCACCACCCCACCAAATCGCCAAAATTGTAAAAAATTTTAAAATAAATATTATAACATCAAGCAAACAGATTATACGATTTGAACCATTATCTTTACCAAGCTAAAATTAAGTCCGATGAGATGGGACCCTCATTCCGTTACCTACCATGGTCAACATTTTCAATATTTACAAATACAATAATAGGCTAATGGCATGTCCAATTTGAATCAAACTTTGCACAACCTAGTACATTTACCAAGCTCAGATCAGGTCCGAAAGTGACCAATTGGCCCTCTCCTTCTGGTAACAATTAAGCTTACGAAAATTCAATATTGATACAAGTTTCGAGCTAGGTATTCTACAAATAAAAGTCCTTCACAGGTATTCAATGAATATATTTTAGTTCCATAAGTATTCTTTAGATAGGAGACCTTCCAAAGATCTTCCCTGGATAGGAGAATATCGATAACTTTTCTGCGGACAGAAAAACATCCACAGGTCTTCTATAAACAGAAAACCTTTTACAAGTCTACAGAAGATCATCGAAAGGTCTTCTATAGACAGAAGACCATCAGCAGGAGATTCTCGACAGGTCTTCTACGGACCAAAGACCTTCCACAGGTCTTTTTAAAGACAAGACCTTCGGCAGGTCTTCTACAGAAAAAAGACCTTTCACTAGACAGAAGAACTTCTATCGACTTCGACGGGTATTCTACAAACAGAAGACAAGTCTACAGAAGACCATCGAAATGTCTTCTATAGACGGAAAACCTTCGACAAGTCTTCTATAGACAGAATACCATCAGGAGGACTTCTATGGACAGAAGATTCTCGACAGGTCTTCTACGGACAAAAGACCTTCCACAGGTTTTTTTTAAGACGAGACCTTCGACAGGTCTTCTATATAGTCAGAAGACCTTCCACTAGACAAAAGAACTTCTATCGACTTCCACGGATATTCTACAGAATATACCTTCAACAGTTCTTCTATGGACATAAGACATCCCCAGGCCTTCTATAGACAGAAGTTCTTCCACAGGTCGTCTACAGACAGAAGTCCTATCACAGATATTCTACAGACAGAACACCTTCCACAGGTCTTCTATAGAGAGAAGACCTTCCACAGGTCTTATATGGGCAGAAGACCTTCCACAGGTCTTATATGGGCAGAAGACCTTCCACAGGTCGTCTATGGACAGAAGAACTTCGACAGGACTTCTACGGACAGAAGAACTTCCACAGGTCTCCTATAAAAATAATACCTTCGGCTGGTTTTCTACAGACAGAAGATCTTTCACAGGACTTCTATAGACAAAAAACCTTCCACAGGCCTCCTATACACAGAAGACCTTTGACAGGACTTCTATGGACAGAAGATTCTCGACAGGTCATCTTCGGACAGAAGACCTTCCACAAAGATTGAATAACTTCTATCGACTTCCACGTGTATGAAACAGACAGAAGACCTTCGACAGATCTTCTATGGAGAGAAGACGTTCTATAACGTTTATAAACGTTTTCTGTAGACAGATGCAAACAGTCACCTGTTTTTAACGCTAGAGCAAAGTAGTAGAGAATACGAATCAGACTATGACAAAACGAGCCCTAATTCTTCGTTTAAAACGTGTTTTTAATGGGTCATCGACAAAACAGTCCTGACTTGTCAACGATTTGCGACAGCATGTACAAATTGTATAAATCTTGACGCAGAACACTTTGAATCGCATTAAACCCCTTCTTGATGTTAAATAATCGCATTTTTATTATTATACCTGAAATAAGAAATTATCCTTTAAGACCCATATGTATCCCTTTTATTTCACCCTTGTTTTATTCTTCCTTCCAATTACCCTTCTAATCGAATTTCCTGGTAATACAATTTAAAGGTAATTTTCCTAGCAATTTCACATGGAAATTTACATTTAAATTACAAAATGATATTTGTTGGTATGCTGCTAGTCATTCAACTCATATCTTTAACCCCCAATCCCCAAAACCCCCACCCTCTCTGCCAATGGGTATCGAGTATTAAATTAACTTTTAATCTTGTAGAAAATAAACAAAAATTACAAAACAATGACCGGCAACTATTGAATTGAATGCACTATTTTATGGAGTCCGTGGTCCAATATCTTGCTCATACTTTTTATTACAAAACATAATTTATGCTGAGCCTGAATGACCATGCATGCATGCAGGCAGCAGAGTCCCACTAAAGGGATATTCACGAAACAAAACTCGTAAACATGTGTAATAGTTGGAAACATCATAAGGAGCTGGAAAGAGGGGAAAGGGAGGCTGAGATAAGAAGCGATCCACCACGTCCTCCACCACTGAATGAGACGTTCCAAACTTCAGTGTTACTACCATATATTGGGGAACGATTACCAAGGATGACTACTACTACCACGGCTGCTGTCTGTTCATCACATCCTGACAAGTTATTGGAATGTCCAAAGATATGCATGGCACGCCACATTGCCTTCAGTGTGCGGAGTAGTAAAAATATGTTACTACCATGGCGATACGTGTTGCATGGTTGGTCAACGATGGTATGTAGGGGTGTGTGTGTTTGTATCTATTGGGCCATAGATAGCCAGTCATCCAGCTAGCCAGCCAGTCAGATAGTTTTAAGGCAATGAAGAAGAAAAAACAATAATCATATGGAGTATGTAATGCTTGTACTCTGATAAGAATTGAAGTGCCTATTGATGTGGGGATGTATGTATGTGTGTGTGAGTCTCTCGGAGATATACTCGTATGCAGTTCGAACATAAACCAATAATAAAGAAATTGAACTTAAAAATGTTTATAGTTTTTTAACCCTCTGGGAGCTTTATTTAAAGGGTTTCCTTGAAAAAATTGAAGTTAAGAAAAAACTCCCAAAAATGGATAGAATGCCTTTTAGAGGTCGACTAGGAGTACAAAACCTTCCAAAGATATTTTATAGACAGGTCGGGAAACCATAGATAGAATATATGTAATCTGTCCTTTATAGATAGAATATTTTTAACGACCTTCTAGCGGTATGCCACAGATCATTTACGAATATAAGGCCCTATACAGACCCATCACAAGGTTCCTAGGAGAAAAAACCATCCAAAGGTCCTTTATAGACAGATCAGTCATACATAGACAGAAAAAATGTAGTCTGTCTTTTATAGATAGAAAAATTTTAACGACCTTCTAAGGTCTATCGATAAAAAATTTTCCTATATAATTTTCATGAACCTTCCAAAGGACTTCTGCATATAGAAGTCCATTCCACAGTCTTCTATAGACAGAAGATCTTCCACAGGTCGTCTATAGACACATGACCTTCACCAGGTCTTCTATAGAAGACAATTTTCCACAGGCCTTCTATGGACAGAATACATTATACGGTTTTATATGGACGGAAGACCTTCAAAGGGATCAATGGATAGATAGAATATATGTAATCTGTCTTTTATAGATAGAATATTTTTACAGACCTTCTAGCGGTAAGCCACAGATCATTTACGTATATAAGGCCCTATACAGACCCATCACAAGGTTCCTAGGAGAAAAAACCATCCAAATGTCTTTTATAGATAGATCAGTCATCCATAGACGAAAAATGTAGTCTGTCTTTTATAGATAGAAACATTTTAACGACATTCTAAGTTCTATCGATAAAAATTTTCCTATATGATTTTCATAAACCTTCCAAAAAACTTCTGCAGCTAGAAGTCCATTCTACAGTCTTCTATAGAAGATCTTCCACAGTTCGTCTATAGACAATTTTCCACAGGCCTTCTATGGACAATAGACCTTTTACAGTTTTTCTTTTTATGGACGGAAGACCTTCAAAGGGATCAATGGATAGAAAACTTCTATCCTTCATGCCTCCTTTGGAGACCATCCACAGGACTTCTATAGACAGAAGACCTACTACATGACGTCTAGGGACAGAAGATATTCCACCAATAGACAGAATACCTTCCACAGGTCTTTTAAGGATAGAAGATATTCCACATATCTTATAGGAATAAAATACCTTTCACAGGGCTTTAATGCCAGAATATCTATCACAGGAATGTATAGACAGAAGACCTTCGGCAGGTCATCTATGGACAGAAGACATTCGACAGGTGTTCTATAGACAGAAGACCTTCAGCAGGTGTTCTATAAACAGAAGACCTTGGCAGGACTTATAAGGACAGAAAACCTTCCAAAGGGTCTCTATAGACAAAAGCCTTCTATGGACAGAATAGCTTCCACAGAAGACCTTTCACAGATAGTCAATGGACTCAATACCTTATACACGTCTTCTATGATATTTTATGAACAAAATTCTACCACAGGTCTTGTATGGCCAGAAATCCTTCCACAGAATTTTTATGGACAGAAATCCTTCCTCTCTGGACACAATACCTTATACAGGTCTTCTTTGGACAGAATACCTTCCACAAGACGGAAATCCTTCCACATGACTTCTTGGGATAGAAACCCTTCCATAGTTCTTCTAGACACAGGAGACCTCCTACATGTCTTCAATTGACAGAAAACCTTCCACAGGTCTTCTATAGACAGAAGACCTCCCACAGGGCTTCAATAGACAGAATACAGGTATTTTATAGTCAGATGACCTTCGACAGGAATAGATAAAAGATTTTCGATAGGTCTACTACGGACTGCAAATTTTCCACAGGGCTTCTGTAGATAAAATAACTTCTACGGACAAACATCCTTCCACATGTATTGTATGGACAGAAATCCTTCTACAGGTATTCCATTGACAGAAAACCTTCCTCTCTGGACAGAATACCTTATACAGGTCTTCGCTGGACAGAATAAATTCCACAGGTGTTCTATGGACAGAAATCCTTACACAGTTTTCTGGAGACAGAAGACCTTATACAGGTTTTCGATAGTCAAAAGACCTTCGCAGGTCGTCTATGGACAGAAGACCTTCCAAAGTTCTTCTAGACACTGGCGACCTTCCACAATGGACATACGACCGTCCACAGGTATTCTATAAAGAAAAGATCTTCCGTAGGTCATCTATGGAAAGGTATTCTGTGGAAAAAATCCTTCCAAAGGTATTCTATAGAAAGAAAACCTTCCACACGTCGTCTCTGGATAAAATACTTTATACAGGTCTTTTCTGGACAGAAGACCTCCGACAGGTTTTCGACAGTCAAAAGACCTTCCACAGGTCTACCATGGGCAAAATACCTTGCACAGGTATTTTGTGGATATAAGGCCTTTCAACAGTCTTCTATGGAGTGCAGAGCTTCTACACCTCTTCTATGGATAGAAGACCTTCCACCGATATTCTAAAGATAGAAGACGTGTCATATGTCATATATAGATATAAGGCCTTCCAAAGGTTTCTATGTATAGAATACTTCCTAGAGAACTTTCAAAGGGACGGGGTGACCTTTCACAAAATAAAATACCTTTCTCTAATCTCTCTTCTAGATATTGAAGACCTCTAAAAGGTTCTCAATATATAGTAGACCTGTAATCGGTATTATAGATATATAAGTCTTCTTATAGGTCTTTCAGATATAGGAAGACTCAGACCGATGTTAGGTAATACTCTGACCGCTATTCTATATATAAAATACCTCTCATCATCTATTGTGAAGGTTACGGTCGATCTTCTACATACTGTAAATATAAACCTCAAATCGAACTTCTTTAGAGTGAAGACCTCTAATTGTCCTATTGGTAATAGAGTATCTTTAATCGATCTTCTATTGATAGAAGGCCTCTCATCCTCTTCTCATCGTCTCATACCGTTGAATGACCTGTAACCGGTTAAAGAACAGCATTCCAACATGTAAGGCAATTTCGAAAGAAAAAAAGAAATAGCAGAAAGCCTTTCATCGACACCAAGATGAATAGAGGAAAACATGAATGAAAACCCCAAGTAAGACAAAAGAAGTTTGAAAAAAAAACTTCGAGAAATGAGATCTTCGAATAGACATACCTACGAATATTTTCAACTTAGGGCAGAGCACATAGCATTACAATTGAATTTTTATTCGTTTCCAGCCGCCTTTACGAAGTAATCATCTACCTACGTTGAGGATATCAAACACATTCGGAAAGAAATTCCAATAACATAACTCACACTACTATAGCAGGACTAATACACGTGGACACCGAAGGAATAAAGTACTTATTGATAGGTAAGAGGGGGAGTTGAGATGAGGGTGGGTATGGATGGCATGGCATGGTGTTTTATAGGTATAATACCATGACCGTTAATGCCCATGAATAACAAAAAAAACCATTGCCAGAAGTTTAGGAGGAGGAGGTGAAGAGAGTACAAAAAAAGGTACCAAATATGAAGTAATTTCATTGAAGGATATTTACGTTTCCCCCTGAATCGCATTTCCAGGTATTTTAATGGCATACTGTTGGATAAAAAACAAACTTCATCTCTTACGAATTTTTGTGAAGAGATTCTGTCTAAATCCAAGTAATCGAAAAAATAGCCGAATGTAAGCTATTTTATGGTATTGAAAGTTCAATGGCATTTTGTTTGTGTGAAGTGATATCGTGTGTCGTTTTTTTATCTGTAATAGCGTATGATTAATATTAAATGTGTTAGGCATTTTTTTTCATATTAAGTAGATGCCTTATAGGCAGGTTATAAGAATTTATGTATTGTAAAGATTATCTGAAGTGGTTTCTTATTTTCTGTGTTATTTATTGGCATAGCAACACTTTGTCTGCCTTATTGTCTGTGAAAAATTCTTGTAAAATAAGAATAAGTTAACTGTTCGAGAAAAATATGTAGCTAGGAAGATGTAATAGAGAAAACATTTTGGTAGAACTTTCACAAATTGGAAATTCGATAATAGACGATTTTCCAAAAACACTTTTATGCTATATCCGCCACTTTGCTAATTTTCGAGCGAAGTCAATAATCCTAGGTCATATCAGAGCACTATAGGCCAAAGTTCCCATTTTTGGCCATAGTTAGAGCAGTGGGTTTTTGAAACAAATAAATATCACATATAAAAGTTTGGAGGACGCTGATTACGATTCTGCAAGAAAAACATTAACATTTATTTAATAGGTTGAATAGAAAATCGCGCTCAAATTGTTTAAAAGTTGAATTAATCAAATTATTTTTCAACACACTTTATAGAGCTATGGCCACTAATTTCAAATGTGAAATCAAATGTCATATCAAACAAAAAACATAAATATTTCATTTCTTGGCAGTATTTACAATCAGAATAGCATGAAATCGCATGTATTATGGTCCTAAAACTATGGCTACCTTAATTAAATTTAAAAAATTATCAATTTAAACCCGTCGAAATTTAAAATGAAAAATATCTTTATAAATTTACATTTATTACCCAGATGGAATTTCGATATAAACATTTTGTAGGCTGTAGGCATTTTGTAGTTGGGAGTTCTCTATTATCTACTTACATTATTCAGGATGATAATAACAATGCAAAATACGTACCTGAAAACAAAGAATAATAAAATTAGAGGTTAGAAAATGTGGTTTATTGAAAAAAAATATCAATATACAAAAATATATTTAAAAGAGGTAAGAATATCTGCTCTAAACTAAAAAATAATCAGAGCAATAAAGTCGGGCTGGGTCGACCAGATAATAGACAGCACAACAACCACTGAACTGAAATTATCTCTGTGTAGTAATTTCCGTGTCATAGTAGACATAAAAAACAATGTCAGAATAGGCAGACCTCTTTCTGAGTATCAAATATAATATAAAAAGCTCTTCTTTCATCTACTCGCATACTGGTAGTCTCAAAAGCAGCAAAAAAACTGAAAAAATAAAATTATTGGTTTATTTTCCCCACCTAAATAACTACCAGAAACTATAGGTGTCGTCTTTGTTCGTAAAATCGAAGCATAACTGTGGTCAATACTTGAATTGCAACTTATAATCGAAAAATGGGCGGACGCACACAGCTACATCGATTAAAATTCTGATATGAGTATACTAAAACGTGATTAGAACCCATATTTATTACTGTTACAGCTCTTGGGGCCACACAAACTTATAGATTGGCTCTGATCATAGAATCCGTTGGCAAGAGCTTGAGATGCACGACTTTCTTGATAAATGCTGAGAAATTTAATTCAACGATTTTACATTGATTTCCATGACATCTATGTAACATGGGTTAGATGATACTTACTGTTAATTAATAATAATGATCTTTAGAAACTTCGCCGCAGACTAAAAAAAATCTCCTAAATCGCTACTTTTATAATTTTGCAGTATGGATTTTTATGTATAACACTTCCATGATTATTTCTAAGGACACATAAACGGTGACTTAAAAAAATATTTTTGTACGACTCGACAAGGAGTCGTTTTTTTCAGAATATCCCAATTGCCCACAATTCATCAATATGTATTACAACAATTTGCGAGTTGATCAAAATTGTTTCTTGAGCCCCACTCGTGCGTATAAGTATTGTTATCACTTATACGCACCCTGGTCACATCATAAATACACGATAGATATCAAAACACGATGGAAAATTAAGTTCTAGACACCTTAAGAAGTATTTTCTTTATTAGTCAATTTTATAACTCTTCGGACGTTCCAGTGATCGAAAATCATACCCGCCGTCGAAAAGAAGTATTTTTGGTTAATTACAAAAACAACTACAAAAAAACAACAAAATTATGTAAATTCATTTTCTTATTCTTTAAGTCTACAAGTGATTATATACACATTTACATGCCTTCAATCAAAAAATCATAAAAATTTGAAATCGAGAATGGGGACCCCATTTAAAAGGAATCTAAGCGTTGATCACAATTATTTTATTGGCCCCCGGTCACACACACATTATGTAGGTTTGTTATATTTTATTCATCATAGATATATGATGGTAAGAAACCAATTAAGAAGGTTAAGATATCAAAACTTCATGCGAAATAAAGAGTGAGACACTTTAGTCAATTTCTTAACTCTTCCATGTAACAAATTCGATGGAGGAAAACGTTTTTGATTTTTTCGTTTTATAACGAATAACCTGGACTTTTCGATAATTTTAAAACCAAAAATATATAATGATTATAAATATTAATATTTCTTCGTTGTACCGTACCTTTATCTGTTGAGGATGGCTTGGCTATGTTATTGGACCTATTTCTTTTCATTTTCTGTCGGATATATAATACACCGCAGAAATGACAGATTGCAGAAATGGTTAGGAAGGTATTTGCAAATTTAAGAATTCTATTCCTGCATTGTCTCCACACGGAATCAAATGATATGCATGAACCCACAATTTTGTATGCCCTCCTGTTCATTTTATTCTCCAATTTCGTGGTGTCTTCTAAAATGGATGGTACAGAAATACAATGGATCTCGCTTTAAATAATTATTTAGAAATATCTTCTATGGTTTGCTACTGATCCCTTTGTATTGGTATTTCAAGATTTGTCAAAGGCGTTAATTAATGAATTCGCAACGAAGGATAACGAGGAGGAGGTTCGTATCCATTTACTTTCAAATAATTGATATATAGCATTTCCACATTAAATGAAACCTTTTACAAATTAAATGAACCCTTTTCCAAATTAAATGAACCCTTTTCCAAATTAAATGAAACCTTTTCCAAATTAAATGAAACCTTTTCCAAATTAAATGAAACCTTTTCCAATTAGAATGAAACCTTTTACAAATAGAATGAAACCTTTTCCAATTAAAATGAAACCTTTTACAAATAGAATGAAACTTTTTCCAAATTAAATGAAACCTTTATTCTAATCCAAGGAAATATAATATTTGCAGTAATTTTAAATCAATATTTGAAAATGAAATCAAAGAATAATAACAAATATAGTTGTATGGCTATGTAATTAACATAAATATTCTTTAATTCGGTGTGATTTTATTTAATATCTTTACTACATAAAACTAAATAAATAGTAATACAAACTGGGGTATTTCTTGACATTTTAATAAATAAATATTTTAGAACAAGTATTGAATACCCGGTCCTAAATGCGAAATACATATTTGATTTAAAAAATTGTTGATGATAAGGTAACTGCTTATCTTAATGAAGGGGTTCCCGACTTGCAGCTTGTGGGATTTTCAAAACCATATCCATAACGTAGTTAGAACAATCTTGCCGAGTAAGCTGTTGAATACTTCGCTCGATTACATCAACAATGTTATGTTCCATTGAAACGTCACACAGCTCAGCTCTTGCACATAATTTTATTTTTGAAAATGCATTTTCGATTGGATTTAGCATTGGAGAATAAGGCGGTAAGAATTTAAGGTTGCATCTTTTGGATTCGATCAAATTTTTTATGTCATGTCGCTTGTGTATTTGAGCGTTATCCATTATCAAGAACGAATTTTCCAACTCTAAATTGATTTTCTCCAAAAGACTTTCTATAAATAATTTAAATCTGTCTGCATTGACACTGGAATTAGAAACAATTGTGTGATGTACAACTCCCGCGTTGTTTATTGCTGCAATTAGAGTCACATTACGACCTCTGACCGTAGGTAACACAATGTGTGCTCTTGTTCCTTGTCTTGAACGGGCTTGGGTTCTTCGTAGGTGAAGATTAAATCCACACTCATCAATGAATATTAATTTTTCTCGTTGTTGCGGTATCCATTTTGTAAAGTCTTGAGCATATTTTTGTCTCAAGCCCAATGTTCTGGAGTCATTCATTCGTTCTATTTCAATAGAGGCCATCTTCAACGTTATTTTTAATTTCCGTAATCCATTTTCTATGCAGCTTGTGGAAATATTTATATCATTTTCTCTCAACAGTCTAGTTTTTATGGCTTTGAGGGTAATTCCAGGTTGACTTTCTATATATAACTCGATCAGACTTAAAATTTGGGGTGTCAACAACTTAGTTCTATTTCCTCCACGCTTATTTTCCTTCAATGTTCCAGAATTTTGTTTGTATCTTCTTATTAATGTTTTTGCTGAATTTATTTTTATGCAGGTTAAATTTGCAGCCTCGGAAATTGTTCTCCCCTCTTCATACAATTTAAATAATAACAATTTGATGTCTTTTGTTATTTTGTTATACTGACCCAATTTGTTTCGGGGTCTTGTAGATGTAGCTTCGGTAGGTTCTGGAGCATTTCCACTTGCAATACTTGGCGAGGTTATAGATTCTTCCTCAGGTTCCCAATTATCAGAGCTTCCCGAGCTAAAATCCAGTTCGCTCATAATTATTTAAATTTAATGTGTATCGCTACCTATACAAAACACTACTAATTCAATTAGTAAAACATGCACCAGAAATTCATTTATAACGGTAAATTTTTCTTTAATTTTCGTTTTTTTTTTTAAATTTCGTTCATATATTGTTTGTGGATGTTCGAAGAGAAGGTCGAAAAATGTATCTTGATTTCTCTTATAAATTTATTTCAATAATCGCCATCTTAATGATTTGTTAGTGGCACAACATTAGCACAAAGAGAATTTTAATAATGTATAGTTCGAAGAGAAGATCGAAAAATGATCTCTTATAATAGATCATTTATTTTAATCGTTGCTATGCCAAAGTTAAAATATTTTTAAATACAGTGAACTCTCGATAATGTGAACATCCAAAACAGTGAACTCTCGACAATGTGAACTAATAAACGTCGGGGTTTTTCATATTTTCGAATTTGTGTTAATTTTCGATTCGACCAGCTTATTTGCCACTAATTACCTGATTTTTTCAATAATTTAATGTCAGTTTGAGTGCTCACATTTTCGAGAGTTCACTGTTTTGGATGTTCACATTATCGAGAGTTCACTGTATTTAAAAATATTTGAACTTTGGCATAGCAAGTCTGATCGAGTTATATATAGAAAGTCAACCTGGAATTACCCTCAAAGCCATAAAAACTAGACTGTTGAGAGAAAATGATATAAATATTTCCACAAGCTGCATAGAAAATGGATTACGGAAATTAAAAATAACGTTGAAGATGGCCTCTATTGAAATAGAACGAATGAATGACTCCAGAACATAGGGCTTGAGACAAAAATATGCTCAAGACTTTACAAAATGGATACCGCAACAACGAGAAAAATTAATATTCATTGATGAGTGTGGATTTAATCTTCACCTACGAAGAACCCAAGCCCGTTCAAGACAAGGAACAAGAGCACACATTGTGTTACCTACGGTCAGAGGTCGTAATGTGACTCTAATTGCAGCAATAAACAACGCGGGAGTTGTACATCACACAATTGTTTCTAATTCCAGTGTCAATGCAGACAGATTTAAATTATTTATAGAAAGTCTTTTGGAGAAAATCAATTTAGAGTTGGAAAATTCGTTCTTGATAATGGATAACGCTCAAATACACAAGCGACATGACATAAAAAATTTGATCGAATCCAAAAGATGCAACCTTAAATTCTTACCGCCTTATTCTCCAATGCTAAATCCAATCGAAAATGCATTTTCAAAAATAAAATTATGTGCAAGAGCTGAGCTGTGTGACGTTTCAATGGAACATAACATTGTTGATGTAATCGAGCGAAGTATTCAACAGCTTACTCGGCAAGATTGTTCTAACTACGTTATGGATATGGTTTTGAAAATCCCACAAGCTGCAAGTCGGGAACCCCTTCATTAAGATAAGCAGTTACCTTATCATCAACAATTTTTTAAATCAAATATGTATTTCGCATTTAGGACCGGGTATTCAATACTTGTTCTAAAATATTTATTTATTAAAATGTCAAGAAATACCCCAGTTTGTATTACTATTTATTTAGTTTTATGTAGTAAAGATATTAAATAAAATCACACCGAATTAAAGAATATTTATGTTAATTACATAGCCATACAACTATATTTGTTATTATTCTTTGATTTCATTTTCAAATATTGATTTAAAATTACTGCAAATATTATATTTCCTTGGATGAGAATAAAGGTTTCATTTAATTTGGAAAAAGTTTCATTCTATTTGTAAAAGGTTTCATTTTAATTGGAAAAGGTTTCATTCTATTTGTAAAAGGTTTCATTCTAATTGGAAAAGGTTTCATTTAATTTGGAAAAGGTTTCATTTAATTTGGAAAAGGTTTCATTTAATTTGGAAAAGGTTTCATTTAATTTGGAAAAGGGTTCATTTAATTTGTAAAAGGTTTCATTTAATGTGGAAATGCTATATAACAAAGATAGTAAATATATTTAAGCTAGCACTTGTGATTTTTTTCATTGATTGCAGACATTATAGGTCAACTTTTACGGTTTAATCAACGTAAATTTCTGTTCTTTATGTCGTATTGTAGCTCAGATGATATCGTATATTATTAACCTTATACAATTGGATTATTTCGATTTTATATAGAAAAGGAGCCACATTGTAGAAATAAATAATACACACAATTTGAAAAGGGTGCGTATAAGTAACGATGACACTTATACGTACCGGTGTCCAACAAATTTCAGTTTTTACAATAATATCATTTCTTGGCATGGATTTTTTTAATAAAAAAAACCTACCCAAAATTGTCAAGAAATCAATTCAAATCTTAGATACACTATAATTTGACACTTGGAGGGTAAAAATGTTCGTATTCTCGTAGAATATTAAAAATATAGGTCTAGGCATTTTCGATGTAATGGCGATCCCAGTCAAATGTACCAAACTGTGTCTGTGGTTTGTTATTTTGTTTTTAGAGAATAAAGAACCTAATGGCAAGAAGTTACCATACCGCAGCACCAATATAAAAGTCTCGAATGATTTTAGGTATTCCGAATGTCGATGTCATGGTGGAGGATATTCAAAGTTGAGCCCGGGCGAACTTAACGAAGTTTTCACATGCAGTGTATAAAAAAATATGATCTATTTTTTCTTAGACAAGATGTTTGATAAAGTCACAGTTATCCAGATTAATCAGAAGAAATTGCAAGAAGCCCTTCGTAACATATGCATATAGAAAATATATGCAAAATAACGATAACTTCTATTACTACAAACGGAATTTTGCAAAGATTTCTAATCTATGTTTTTCTGAGAACGATGTCAATTCTAAAAAAACATTAAGTTTTTAAACGATGAATACAAAAATAATATCAAGGTTCATATAAAAAGTATTTTTCGATCCAATTTTTAAATTTGTGAGCTTTTACACGAATAAAGTAATTTCATTGTCTCCATAAAAACTCTATATTCGCTTCCTTTGCCCGCAGTATCCCACCATTGATAGACGCTATAAATTTAGAATTAAATTCAAGTGCCAACAAATATTTAGATGGAAAAAACACACAGAAAATATTGAACACATCCTTTTTAATTTCCTTTTTGATTTCCTCCGTCGAACAACAACAACCTAGCGACAGAGAGCTTTCAACACCAACAACCGATACAATTTATATAAAAACAAAAAAGGAAAACAAACAAACAGAAAATCATATAAACCGTGAAAATTACAATAAAAGAAAAGTACCCAAAAAACGAAACACATACAAACAAAAGAACATACAAATACACGCACGCAGACATATGAGAAGGAAATATAATCCTGAAAAATATATCATTTATATGCAAATGCTATTGAATATTAAGAGCTCCCCTCACTGGGTGATAACCTCCCTTTTGATGCAAATGGATATTTTAAAGCCGTAGTTAAAATCCATTACAGACGAAGAGGAGGAGATGAAATTTCTGTTACACCAACAACCAAATCCGGCTACCTATAAAAATACTCTAACATAAATGTTTGTTTGATGTTGTATGTGTATATGTATACTCGTGTGTGTATGTAATGGCCTGATTTGAATTTGTTAGCTTTTAGTTATTGTTGTTTTTGACACATTTGTAAATATGCTTTTGCTGTTGTTGTTGCTTCTGATTATTTCTCTTTTTCTGTTACAGTAACATGGTCATGTCAATGGCAAAGCCAGAGACAACAATGGCAATGCATAAACCAGATACAGAGTTATAACATATCCAAATTAGTCAATATGTAAACAAGGAATATGAATAATAGAGTGGAACGGAAAATAAACTGAAAATCTATATTTCATATCTGACATAATTTTATGTGAAAATATAGAACATCTTTGCCAAGGCCTTGACAAGAATCCGCTTTAGCAAACAGTATTTTTACAGGTCAATGGTTATACTGCCAACATTTGTATACCCTCAGCCTCAGCCAGGGCGAATGAGGATATTTTCACTTTGATGTGATCAGACATTTGCTTCATCAAAATATATGTTTCAGATACCCAGTGTCTACAACTTCGGCCAACTTTTGTGGTTATTCTTCATTTTAAATTAACGTAATTTGAATTCTTCATTTCGTATATTTGCTCAAACGATATCGAATATTCTTAATTTAATACAATTGGTTTATGTTTAAGGAGTCAAAATATTAAAATAAATAAGTAAAAAATAATGATTTCTGATATTGTTTGCAACCAGAGGTGCGTATAAGTAACGACGACACTTATAGGTACCAGAGTCCAACGACAAATTTCAGATTTTTACACGAAATTTCATCAAATTGTGGATAGACAAATTACAAATCGGAACATTTAATTAGGAGGTTATACCTTAGGTTATGGATCATATAGAACATGTTCTGTGAATAATATCTTTCGCCATCAGGAGCACCTAATACCACATTATACCTACTTCGGAAAAAAATTGCGCCTATAGCTATCTTACTCACTTAGCTGGCTTATGACAGAACGGTTGTTCCATAAGCCGAGCTTGAAAAAAGATTTCCTAGCGCGTTCGTCATTTGCGCCTATCATCCAATTTGAAAGACCATGTTCCGAGATGTTGCCTTCTACTTGATCTTTCCATCGGATTCGTGGCCTTCACCTTCTGCTTGAACCATCACTTGGATCTCTTTTATATGCCTTTGCAGCTGGGGCATCTTTATCCATTCTCACAACAACACCTAGCAAACGTAGTCGCTGCAGCTCGATCCGTCTGACTATGTCAATGTCAGAGCTCATGGTAGATGGTATAGCTCATGGTTTATTCGACAACGATATTCACCGTCGACGCAGATCGGCTTATAGATCTTCCGGAGAAATGTTCTCTCAAACACTCCAAGAGCTGCCTCATCTGCTTGCGCAAGTACCCATGCTTCAGATCCATATAACAGCACGGGTAGTAGCAGCGTTTTTTAAAGTGTGTGTTTGGTCTCGTGAGACGTGGCCTTGCTTTTGAGTTGCTTTATCAACATTTGTTGGCCAGAACTATTCCCCTCCGGATTTCATAGCTTATGTTATTAGTATTGCTAATGGCGGCACCGAAGTATATAAAATCGTTCACTACACCTCGAAGCTGTAGTTTTCAATTTCCACTGTTGGTCCGAGTCTACTGGACGTCTTGTGCGTTGATACCATCAGTTTGATCTTCTCGCCATTTACTGCCAGATCCACTTTGGCAGACTCCTTCTTAAAGATGGCTGTTACCGCTCTCACTGTTGGACCCATTATGTCGGCGTTGGCGATTAGCATGTGTTGTTTGGTGTACAGAGTGCCATTTCTGTTCATGTTTGCCTCTCGTATGACTTTTTCCAGCAGGATGTTAAACAGGTCACGTGAAGGACTCCGAAAGGTCCTTTCCAACTTTAACTGCTGACCTTGTGCCACTCAAAGTAATGCCGAACGTAGACATGGCGTAAAACGCCTCTGAACGTATAGGACTGTCGAATGCGGATTTATAATCGACGAATAGGTGTTATGTGTCGAAGTGTTTTTCGTGGGTTTTTTACAGGATCTGGCGCAAGGTGAAAATCTGGGTAATGGCCTGAAGCCGCATTGATATGGTCCAATAATGTCATTGGAGAGCACTTTTTATGCGATGGGAAGGAGATTTATATCGTATTGATTCCTCTCCAATGTCATTGGAGAGCACTTTTTATGCGATGGGAAGGAGATTTATATCGTCTTGATTCCTTTTTTTGTGCACGGTACACGGGATGCTGAGGTTCCAATCATTGGACATGCATTCTTCTTGCCAAATTGTACTAATCAGCTGGTGCATGCTCCTTACCAGCATCTGACCACCAGATGCTGTAACCCATCTACACCTTCTGCTTTATTGTTCTTGAGCCGATTAATTGTTACTCTGGCCTCATCTTGGCTAGGTGGTATATACTCTATACCATAATCTCTTATTGGTTCTGGGGTATTTTCTTCACCGCTATTTGATACCGGAAGCTTGTCAAAATGCTCCTTCCAGATCATAAACACGCTGTCTTTATCTGTCACCAGGTTTTCTTCTTCATCTCTGCAGGAGGATGTGCCTGCACCAAAGGCTTTGGCGTTTTACTCGTTACTAAAATTTTCGGACTTCATTCTGACTCTTTTACACCTCGATTTCGACCTCACGCTTCTTCTTTTTTCTGAAAATTCGTTTCTCCTCTCTCCGTTTCTCCCGATAATTCTCCCTCGCATTTCGTGTTGCTACTGTTTGCAGGGTTGCACCGTACGCTGCGTTATTCGTCTCAGTAGCATTACGGCACTTCCGATCGTACCATGGGTTTCTTGATGGTGGTTTTTTTGGTATCCATGTGTTGCTTTTTTTGCAGTTGTAGGTATTGGGCAATTCTTTGCCATTGTGCTTCTATATTCATATCGGGACAAGGAGTACTTACTATCTGCTGTGTTTGCAGCTTTTCGACGTCGAGTTTCCGTGTTACATTAAATCGCACCTTTGCTGCTACATTAAGACAAGTACGAACCTTGGCTGTTTTAAGCTATTGGTCCGAATCGTAATTCGCCCCTCTGATCGATTGACCATCTAAAACACTAGATAAATGTCTTCCGTCTATCACAACATGATCAATTTGATTTGTCGTTGTTTGATCGGGAGAAAGCCAGGTGGCCTTGTGTATATCGAGATGCTTGAATCTAATATACGGGAATAAAAAGAAGCCATTGGATGCCAAGTCAGGACTGTACTGCGGATTTACTTATTAATTTCATGGTTTGGCCGATCAAAAATGGAAAAATAGCATGATTCGTCTTCTCATGTTCATTTTTCGATTTTCTCAAAAAATTTTAGACCAACACATTGTAGAGTACCATACCGTTCTTGTTTGCTTAACTGGCGGAACAAACTCCACTTCAAAGAACTTCTTCCACGAACAACTTTTGTTAGATTTGGCTTCGTCTTCAAAGACCCACAGATTCTATTGCTGTTTTTTTTTCTATCCCATACGCATAGATCTACGAATCTTTGCACTGATCTCAATGAGCCTTTTCTGGTCGATTTTCAAATTCATCAGCACACTTTTTTAGAGCACGAACAAAAGTGCACTGATGACATTGTTTGCAACAATGGTATAAGTAACGACGACACTTATAAGTACCAGGGTCCAACAAAATGTACAGATGTTTATATGAAATATCACATCGAAGAGAGCAAAATTGCAAATTGAAAATTTAGTTTGGAGGTTAGTTTCTATGAAAAATTAGTTTCTCCAAGAGCACCAAATATAAAATAATAGCCACTTACGTTCAAATTTGCACAAGAACCATCACCAAACTTATGGAAAATTTACATGAGCTCTTTACCTGAGCTCCTAATCCATTACAGGTATATGTAATGGATTAGGACTTATTTAGGTATACCTAAATATGGACTGATATTGATAATATCAATAATACACGTTATAATTTGACACAGAGAGTTCTCTATGGGTACCAAATATCTATGCAAAAATTTATCGACGTAGGTCCGCGTTTTCTGGTAGCTCCTATACAAAGGTGTCCACTTTTGAGTATTTAAACAAATATTGGGTATAAACTCATTAACTAGCGAACCACTTGACATAGACGGCCAAAATTTGGCTCAGATGTTTCAATGTCAAAGGAAATACTGATAATGAATGGGGTCTCTGGGTTCAAGTTTTGATACAGCCTCCATATAACCGTACTTCCCGATATAAGGCCATTATTGTCTAATAGCCACATTTAACAATGAAATTGGCGAGTTCTCTATAGGTACAAAACATCCATGAAAAAACTTATCGAAGTAGGTCCATTTTCTGTTATCCATTTTAAATAGATTTGATAAAAGAAACCCGAAAATAGGGTGTACGATGTTGATTTCACGATTTAATATAGCAAATACTCAAATAAATACCCGCAAATGGGTATTTACCCACCCCCTTGGGTATTTACTTGGTAAATACCATCTTTAAAAATATTACTTAACTTTTTATATATTAATCCCCTGTGGAGAAGGACCAATAAGTTATAAACCGATATGCCCCATATTCAAATTGGATTCGACGTGGTTAATATAGAGAGTTTGGATTAAATCGGTCCCTCATTTGAATTTTTTCTTTATAATTTTGGCCAATTTGTGGTTACCAAAAAGGGAGGGACCTGTATTCTCCATTGACGGAAAATTTGAAACGACGAATTCCCAATTTCCAATTCCCTAAAAAATTCCTTGCCCACCCCATTGTTCACAGTATTATTTACACCAATATGATTTTCAAACAAATATGATTTTCAATTGGGCTTTCTAGAATGAAGAGTGGATATTGACAGCAAAACAACAACAACAGAAATAGAAACAATAACGATTACTATACTACAATAACAACAATACTGACAAATACAATACAATAAATTTGTAATGGCAGGCTCTCAATATGAGCAAAATGCTAGCAGGAAAGGGGGTGGTGGAGGAGTTATCGGAAATGAAATCTATAAATATTTGCATTTTAACAAATACCACAACAGCAAGGACTACAAAAACAATTGAAACAAATACAATAATACAGCATGAGAAAAACACTGATAGCTTAGAACAATTGTTTCAGTTTGAAATTGAAAAATGAAAAGTGGTGGGGAAGGAGGAGGAGGGGGAAATAATTTTCTATGCATTACCCCCCGCTTGAACAAATAGATTAGTAAGGGAGAATAAAGCGTTTCGTTCTACTATTTTTATATGATATTTAGGATAAACAGCGGGAATATTTTAAAGAGAATGAAATTGTTTCAGCATGCTGTGTGAGAAAATGAGTAGAGTATAACTTGGCATAATGATGGAGTGGGCGGTTTCGTCAAAAGGCAAATAAAAGAAAATAGAATATTAGCTCCTTAATATACATTTTTGTTCTCAGTATTATTGTTTTATGGAAAATCCTCACTTGCACAGACGGGTGGTTCATCAGTTCATCCATATCTAGAAATGCAAATTATTGCCAATTTGTTTGTAAAATACTGTTGAGACCTTTAATGTATCGAAAATCGGATAGTATCTTCATCATGACGTAGATATCGCGTGGGTTATTTTTTTTAGTCCACTGTATACACGGATTAAAAATATTTTTTTAAGAAGTTACATAGAAGCAGGGGCGCTTCTTTGATCAATCTTCAAAAAAAAAAAAAAAAAATCTTAAAAAATCCACAATTATCAGCCACAGACTAATAAATGTGGAATTTTTACAAACTATTTTTTATTAGCACGGACGAACTGATCCCTTTAAATGCACCGTGTTATGATTAAACAGTTCAGTTACGAAACTTCATATTCTATTTTCAATTGAAAACCAATAAGGAAAGTATTAAAGTCGGACTGGGCTGACTATATGATACCCTTCTCCACTTTGAGTATATTGTACATATGTTTCCGACGTCGCCTTTTCGAAGGAACATTAACATGATTGATTGAACGGACTTAAATATGCGATTTTTATCTCTAAGTAAACCGACCATTCTGCAACATATGCCATATTTGATAAATAGATTCAAAGCAAACTGTACACTGGCTATTAAATATGGATCAATGTTTAAAATGTAATATCAATCAAACCTGAATAGGTCGAAATTGTATATAGAAGCCATGCAATATCTAAATCTGAACTGATTTCAAGGAAACTTCACAAAACTTAGCACACACCATTCTAGACTCAATTCCGTACACTATGCAAAATTTCATGCACATCGAAAGATATATAGGGACTTTGGTGCACCATTTACATAAAATCGGACGAAAATATATATGAGAGCTATATCTAAATCTGAACCGATTTTCTCGAAACTTAGCACACATCATTTTAGACTTAATTAAGTAAGCTATGCCAAATTTCGTGCAAATCGAAAAATCTATAGGGACTTTGGTGCACCATTTACCTTAAATCGGACGAAAATATATATGAGAGCTATATCTAAATCTGAACCGATTTTCTCGAAACTTCGCACAAGTCATTCTAGCCTCAATTCAGTACTTCATGCCAAATTTCGTGCAAATCGAAAGATGTATGCACCATTTACCTTAAATCGAAAGAAAATATGTATGGGAGCTATATCTAAATCTGAACCGATATTTTCCCAATTTCAATAGGGTTCATCCTTGGGCCAAATAAGTGACTTGTGCCAAATTTCATCCAAATCGGATCATAGATGCGATCTGTACTTTGTTTACAATTTAACATCTACAGACGGACGGACATGCATAAATCGACTCATGTGAAAGTGATTCTATGCATGTTCTCAAAAGGAACCATGTGTCTATCTCGTTTCCTTTTGCCTGTTACAAAGATATGCACAAAGACATAATACCCTGTACCACAGTGTGGTGAAGGGTATAAAAACAGTTAATGTTGTACCACCCTTTCAATTTCACTGACGCCATGGCAATATTTCATTAGCAATAACTGAATAATTTATTAGTTATCATTGTCTAAAGGTCAGCATGTATTCATTATTTATTAGATAATATTTATAGGGAAATAATTTGGATTCCATTATATATGTATTGGTTCACTGGGTGGTATATTTGTTTCAACAGAACTGAAATATTTCACTACTCATACGCCACACCCTACATTGGGATAACTGCTATTAGACATTTTTATCGAATATTAACATCCGCAACAATAGGAAACCAATAATAAATTACGATAAAATCGATAACGGATGAGCAGAACATGATTTATTAGAAATGACGATGAATATATAATAAACAAAATATGTTTATATACATAAATTATGATTAAATTCTAATTAAAGGTCCTCGAAAAAAATATTCTTCAATAAATCTACGCCTTGTTCCTCGAAAAAAATATTCGGAATAAAAATCTAAAATTTTGTACTTAAAATCATATGAAGGCACAGAGTTTAGAAAAAAAGCAGTTCTTGTTTTAAACCTCGGACAGTTTTGTCTGTCTTTCAGCAAAAACAAATACATCAATTGTAACGGTACGTAGGATAACCGAAAAATTGCAAAGGAAGAGAGTTATTTTAAATGTCGAATATATTCGACAAAAATACTGAAAGGGTTAATAAATCCACGCGTTGTTTAGGTCCTTGAAAAAAATATTCTTTAATAAATCCACGCCTTGTTTAGGTCCAGCCAGAACCATTGGCCATAGTCTTCGTCAGCTTCTCGATCATACGGCTTCCAAGTGGCTTGTCCGCATCTTTGGTCGACAACATCATTCTCCAAGCTGTGCCATTTGCCAACTTCATCATAGCCACGGCTTCATTTTTCAGCTTGTTCCCGCTTCTGACCGCAGACTTCATTTTGGTGGGAATATTTTCCCCTTCTGCTTCACCATCTTTCATGGCATCAAATTCGTTCCTCTTCGCCAGAACGTCACCTTTATTACGTGGTGCACTGCTGGATCCAACTTCCCGGCCGAATTTCCACGATTTATATCGACAATCTTCCTGGCCGGAACATCCGTAACTTGCGGTTTCTGCTTATCACCACTATCACATTTTGTTGTGGGTTCAGCGCCATTTTCCGCCGGCTTCATCTTCCTACCGGCAAAAGAAGTACCCACTGGCGACGCCCAGTTCACAGAAAGTCTTCCTTTATGTACCTGCTCCTTGTTCACTGGCTTCAACATCCCAACTGGACATTGTTCCATAACTGGTTTCTCCGCACCAGCCATCGCATCGTTCTTTTTCCTGGCCAATTGCCGCTCCTTATTGTCATTGGCAACCTTTCGTCTCACCAACTGGTCACGTTCGGCCTCTACTGCTTCTCGTGCCTTCTTCGAAAGTGCCAATTCTTTCAAAAGATTCCTTTTCTCTTCTTCCCAGGATTTTTCTGCTGCCTGGGCTTTCTCTGCAGCCGCCACCAATTCACCTTCAAGCTTACGAACTTGATAGTAACATTTGATGTATGTATCACTGGCCTCTCTATAACTTGCCTGCGCCCTTTCTTTAAGGCAACCATTGGCGTCTTCTGATCTTTTTAGAGCAACTTCTAGCTCTTTATTCCTTGCCAGTAACTCCGCCACGTCACGGCTTTTCTCCTCCAATGCTCTTTGAAGGCTGCCCATTTATTCTTGGACTGGCCTAAAACCTCCTGCCATATTGGATTTCTTCTCCAATATTTCCATCCACCGATCCCGCACCACCGGATCGCCTTTTACTTCATCGGATGCGTCCCTTACTAGACTTTCTATACAGTCATATAGGTTCGGCATCACTGTCGCAGATAGTCGATCGATCGATATCAGCGTCCTGTAAAGTGTGAGTTTGGTCTGGCGAGAGGTGGCCTTGTTTCTAAACTGCTTACTTAGACCATAGTAGCATCTGTTGGCCATCACAATCCTTCTCCGAATTTCAAAACTGATATTATTCGTTTTATTTATGGCGGTACCAAGGTATATAAAGTCTTTAACTACCTCGAAGCTGTAGTTCTCAAGTTCCACAGTTGGTCCGAGTCTACTGGACGTCTTGCGCGTTGATACCATCAGCTTGGTCTTCTCGCCGTTTACTGCCAGACCCACTTTGGCAGACTCCTTTTCAATTTGTTCAAAGGTGGCTGTTACCGCTCGCAATGTTCGACCCATTATATCGATGTCATCGGCGTAGGCGAGTAACTGATGTTGTTTGGTGTACAGAGTGCCATTTCTGTTCACCCCGAAAAAAATATTCTTTAATAAATCCACGCCTTGTTCCCCAAAAAAAAATATTCTTTAATAAATCCACGCCTTGTTCCCCGAAAAAAATATTCTTTAATAAATCCACGCCTTGTTCCCCGAAAAAAATATTCTTTAATAAATCCACGCCTCGATCCTTGAAAAAAATATTCTTTAATAAATCCACGCCTTGTTCCCCAAAAAAAAATATTCTTTAATAAATCCACGCCTTGTTCCCCGAAAAAAATATTCTTTAATAAATCCACGCCTTGTTCCCCGAAAAAAATATTCTTTAATAAATCCACGCCTTGTTTAGGTCCTCGAAAAAAATATTATTTAATAAAATATTCTCTAATTTTACAAACTGAAATATTTATCATGTTCGGTTTGTGGACGTAAAATTGTCATAGCTTCCATCACATCAAGATCATTTAAATGTGATATGTTAGAATATCTCAACCTGCTGCTATACCTTCAAAAGCAATAAATTCAAAACATCATGTTGTTTGAACAGTTCTTCCATTTGACGTACCGTTCGGTACGGTGGTCATGTTGTTCACATCTGTGAAATGACACATCGATGGAGCAAACCAAAAAAAAAGATACAAAAATACAGCTTGACTTACCTTTCAGTCATAAATATAAATGTAAACGATATAAAAATAGAATTTCTTATCATTTTATTCTGATGGATGCCTGGATGGATGAATGTATGTAGAAGGTATGTATGAAATATGCCGAGCGTTGCGATGGGAGTGAGTAATATATACACAAGTCAAGGGGTACTCTTATCATTCTTAGATAAATTGTGGCTATAAATTTGTCTTTGCTGCAACAATAACAAAAACAACGATTTTGCGACATGAATAAAACAGGCACACATAGAGATATAGAGCGTCTCCGACAGACCAACAGACCATTGAGGCACTAACAAAAAACATGTTTAGATAACCAGACAGACAAAACACAATCAAAGTCATTGTAGAGTGTGTGTCCTTTATAAACGTTTATGTGTGTGTGTGTGTGTCGGTGCGTATGTGTGTGTTTACCGGATATTTACAAAGATATTTGACAACCAGGACTTCCATTGCTGTGTTAGGAAAGGAAAATAGCACCCCGAAATGCACAAAAACAATACTCCCATAGCTTGGAAAAACATTCATCACATGGCATCATGACATGGCACGGATCTTTTTTTCCTACCAAATGGGTGTGTGTGCGTGTATGTTTTTTGCATGACTCTGAAATAAGTTTAGAGAGATCTGCTTGTCATTTTAGATTAGAGCAAATGATAAACATAAAACAAAATGTTCACAGAATTTGGTAGTGTGGAGCGGCGGGCTGGGCCAAAACTTAAAACTGCAAGGTAGGTGGCAAAAAGCAAGCAAGCAAAACAAAGTGAGGTTGATTTAATGCCATCAAAATAATTTATGCTTGGTAATGTTTCATGCGAAACATTTTTTCGTTTATCTAAATTGATATTTTAATATAAAAAGTTAGTTTAATATTATGACAAAGATATTAGATACAAAAAAGAAATATTTAAATGTTTAAGAACCAAGGGTCAACTATAAAGATTTTTTTCAGGGACCAACACAAGGCTTGGAATTTTTAAAAAAATATTTTTTAAAGAAACAAAACAAGGTGTTGATTTTTAATTTTTGGCAGATATTATGTTTTATCCTTTAATTTCCAAAAGCGTTTCCCCTTCCTGATAAAGCTATAGGTTATGCAAATCTATCAACTCTGCGTAAATAAATATTTTAGTTCGACATAATTGATGATCTTAAAATTGCCATAACTAATTATAGCAGACATCTTTAGAGATCTGCAGCCATTTGATTGTCATTAACATTGACCGAGTAAATTAATAAAAGAAATCCACCACCACTGATTTTGTTGTTTAATTAACGGGAAGTAAACTTAACGTTTATATTAATGATGGACACACAATAGAGTGTGTGCGTGTGTGCATGTGCGTGTAGTTGAGTATCTGTAAACGATGGCAGCGTTTGGCGTTTAATTAATTAAATAAAGTAACAATTAAATGCAATTTATTGTAACGTAGAGGGAGAATGTGGAGGCAGAGCGAACTATTGCGTTCGACATAAATCAATATATTGGTAATTCAACGAAAGGACACCCATGACCATACACATATATGCATATGTATAAATACTAAAAAAGGAGCAAGGCCATGGAGAATTCGCCTGCCACACCATATGTTCACATTATATATTACCAATGTTGCTGTTTTTCACAAATGGTAAGAACTATCATCTTCTGTTGCCATGAACAGTCGAAGAGTAATTATAAATTAAAAAGCGAGTAATCATATTCCATTCACATATGTGGTCAATATTAAACTTCATTAATTTAATTGGTCTGCTCTCAGAAATCCACGCCTTGTTTGTCGCAGAAAAAAATTCTATAAGAAATGCACACCTTTTTGGTCCTTGAAAAAATATTCTTTAAATAATCCACGCCTTATGTGGGTCCTTGAAAAAATATTCTTTAAATAATCCACGCCTTATGTGGGTCCTTGAAAAAATAATCTTTAAATAGTCCACGCCTTATGTGGGTCCTTGAAAAAAATATATTTTATACAATCCACCAATTGTATGGGTCCTTGAAAAAATATTCTTTAAATAATCCACGCCTTATGTGGGTCCTTAAAAAAATATTTTTTAAATAATCCACGCCTTGTGTGGGTCCTTGAAAAAAATTATTTAAATAATACACGCCTTATGTGGGTCCTTGAAAAAATATTCTTTAAATAATCCACGCCGTATGTGGGTCCTTGAAAAAATATTCTTTAAATAATCCACGCCTTGTATGGGTCCTTGAAAAAATATTTTTTCTAACATCCACGCCATGGCTAGTCCCTGAAAAATATTCTTTAACTATTCCACGCCTTGTATGGGTCCTTCAAAAAACATTCTTTATATAATACACAAGGCGTGGGTTATACCCTGTTGGTGGTCATTGAACAAATATTTTTTTTAATCCACGCTTTTTATGGGTTCTTGCAAAAATATTCAATAAAAAATCCTCGCCTTTGGTGAAGCAAATTATAAGAAACAAATTAATCCAATTATAATTTAAGAAGGAATCACCGGGGGTTCGGTGCTTACCACAACAACCCCCTACAAAAAAAAATTCTAAAAATATCATAAAAATGCACGTTTATTAACAATAACTGTTTACCACAGAAAATGAACAATATTATGTGACATTTATGGCGATTGTCATGCATGTGCTCATCAGGACCAAAAATCAGCAACAAGGATAATAAAAGAAACCAAAGAATAAAAACAATACAAAATGTTTTATTAAAATTATTATCATAAAATATGTGGTGCAATTTTTAATGTCATTGTCTATGAACTGAAGAAGAAGACTAAGGCCAAGACACGTGTCTTCAGACTAATAAAAGAATGTCGGTAATGTAAAAGTTTATTGTTGGCACACATATAACCACAAATATATATGTATGTTAATGTGTCCATTACAAGGTTGTAAAACAAGATTTATTTTCGCTGTGATAAAAATTTTTTGCACTGGTGTAAGGATTTGTTTACTAGTTTCTTAAATATACAGGATAATAAAGGACCTCCATAAGAGTGGATTTTTTTAAAGAATATTTTTTCAAGGAATAGCCAGTCATTTTTACAAAATAGTTTTTCAAGGACCAAAACAAGCTGTGGAATTTAAAAACAAAATTGTTCAAGGATCAACACAGGGTGTGGATTTTTCTAAAAAATATTTTTTAAAATAATACGTTGAATTTTAAAAACAATATTTTTTATAAAAATAATACTTTAAAGCATGGATTTTTTTCAAGGAAATTTTTAAATGACCCATATACGGGGATTTCTAAATGGATTTTTTCAAAATATTTTTTAAAGACCAACAAGAGTTAAGTTTTTACCAATATTTTTACTTTTCAATGACCAACAATATTGATTTTTGTTTTCAAAAAATAAGATATACAATATTGCAAACACCTGATTACTATACCATTACCCCTATATAAAAAATACATACCCCATTCAAATTACTTTCCAATAATTAAATTGTATACAAAACAAAAATGTCTCACATACTGACCTCATTTTTATCATGCTTATAAATCAATAACAAGTTGACTACTGACTTCAATTACCCGTTCCACTCACAGCGTTTCGAAATTAACAAAACCTTCTTTCTACATTTTCTCATCAATAATTGATTGCAGACAGCCAGGCAGGCAGCAGGCAGAATTGTAGAATGATAGAATCCTGCCATACTCACTAGAATCTCGTTCTCATACTCACTATACAATATTAATAGTTATCTAAACAAATTTTTGACTGGCATATTCGATTAGTTCAAGTTTTCGAAAGCAGTAATGTGAGTGACCTCCTGCCATCACTTAGCATTTTGCCTCCTTCTGCTACTTCTCTGGTTCTCCAAATTTTGATGTCATTGTCTTGTTAGAAGTCACTCGACAGCAAAGTCAACAACTAGGACAAGGCAATTTGCAATGTGCCGAATTTGAAATGAAATTTTCGAAAAAAGACAATGACATAAGGGTAAAGAAGAGAATAAGTAAATATTATTTTACGAAAAGAGAAGTGTTTAATTATAGCATATATTGCAAGGATAGAAATATAAAAGAAATCTAAAATATAAAAATCCACGCCTTAAAAAAAATCTTTAAAAAATTCACTCCTATTCTGATGATCCACGCCTTGTTTGATGGTCCTTGAAAAAATGTCTTTAACATGTCTTTTGATATATCTTGTCTAAAGGTTCTGGAAAAAAAATTCATTAACCAATCCACCCACTGTCTGAAGGTCCTTGAAAAAATGTCTTTCAAAAATTATCTAAGGGTCTTTAAAAAATCCACATCTTGTCTCCCGGTCTGATAGTGTTTGAGAAATTGCTTCTTTAAAAATCTTGTTTAAAAATGGCTTGTCCAAAATAGTCCTTGAAAACAAAATTGTTTAAAAAATCCATGGCTTGTATAGTCCTTGAAAAACAAAATTCTTTAAAAAATCCATGGCTTGTATAGTCCTTGAAAACAAAATTCTTTAAAAATCCAAATTGTCCAAAAACTTGAAAAAAAATTGTCCTTGAAAAAAAAAAAATCCAATGGATGGTCCTTGAAAAAAAATTCTTTAAAAAATCCACGCCTCTATGGGTCCTTGAAAAAAAATTCTTTAAAAAATCCAAATGGATGGTCCTTGAAAAAAATATTCTTTAAAAAATCCACGCCTTGTATGGATGGGTCTACAAAAAAAATATTCTTTAAAAAATCCACGCCTTGTATGGATGGTCCTTGAAAAAAATATTCTTTAAAAAATCCACGCCTTGTATGGATGGGCCTTGAAAAAATATTCTTTAAAAAATCCACGCCTTGTATGGATGGGCCTTGAAAAAATATTCTTTAAAAAATCCACGCCTTGTTTGATGGTCCTTGAAAAAATATTCTTTAAAAAATCCACGCCTTGTTTGATGGTCCTTGAAAAAATATTCTTTAAAAAATCCACGCCTTGTTTGATGGTCCTTGAAAAAATATTCTTTAAAAAATCCAAAAAATATTCTTTAAAAAATCCACGCCTTGTTTGATGGTCCTTGAAAAAATATTCTTTAAAAAATCCACGCCTTGTTTGATGGTCCTTGAAAAAATATTCTTTAAAAAATCCACGCCTTGTTTGATGGTCCTTGAAAAAATATTCTTTAAAAAATCCACGCCTTGTTTGATGGTCCTTGAAAAAATATTCTTTAAAAAATCCACGCCTTGTTTGATGGTCCTTGAAAAAAATATTCTTTAAAAAATCCACGCCTTGTATGGATGGGCCTTGAAAAAATATTCTTTAAAAAATCCACTCCTTGTATGGATGGGCCTTGAAAAAATATTCTTTAAAAAATCCACGCCTTGTATGGATGGGCCTTGAAAAAATATTCTTTAAAAAATCCACGCCTTGTATGGTCTGGTCCTTGAAAAAATATTCTTTAAAAAATCCACGCCTTGTTTGATGGTCCTTGAAAAAATATTCTTTAAAAAATCCACGCCTTGTTTGATGGTCCTTGAAAAAATATTCTTTAAAAAATCCACGCCTTGTTTGATGGTCCTTGAAAAAATATTCTTTAAAAAATCCACGCCTTGTTTGATGGTCCTTGAAAAAATATTCTTTAAAAAATCCACGCCTTGTTTGATCTTTAAAAAATCCACGCCTTGTTTCCTGAAAAAATATTCTTTAAAAAATCCACGCCTTGTTTGATGGTCCTTGAAAAAATATTCTTTAAAAAATCCACGCCTTGTTTGATGGTCCTTGAAAAAATATTCTTTAAAAAATCCACGCCTTGTTTGATGGTCCTTGAAAAAATATTCTTTAAAAAATCCACGCCTTGTTTGATGGTCCTTGAAAAAATATTCTTTAAAAAATCCACGCCTTGTTTGATGGTCCTTGAAAAAATATTCTTTAAAAAAAAATCCACGCCTTGTTTGATGGTCCTTGAAAAAATATTCTTTAAAAAATCCACGCCTTGTTTGATGGTCCTTGAAAAAATATTCTTTAAAAAATCCACGCCTTGTTTGATGGTCCTTGAAAAAATATTCTTTAAAAAATCCACGCCTTGTTTGATGGTCCTTGAAAAAATATTCTTTAAAAAATCCACGCCTTGTTTGATGGTCCTTGAAAAAATATTCTTTAAAAAATCCACGCCTTGTTTGATGGTCCTTGAAAAAATATTCTTTAAAAAATCCACGCCTTGTTTGATGGTCCTTGAAAAAATATTCTTTAAAAAATCCACGCCTTGTTTGATGGTCCTTGAAAAAATATTCTTTAAAAAATCCACGCCTTGTTTGATGGTCCTTGAAAAAATATTCTTTAAAAAATCCACGCCTTGTTTGATGGTCCTTGAAAAAATATTCTTTAAAAAATCCACGCCTTGTTTGATGGTCCTTGAAAAAATATTCTTTAAAAAATCCACGCCTTGTTTGATGGTCCTTGAAAAAATATTCTTTAAAAAATCCACGCCTTGTTTGATGGTCCTTGAAAAAATATTCTTTAAAAAATCCACGCCTTGTTTGATGGTCCTTGAAAAAATATTCTTTAAAAAATCCACGCCTTGTTTGATGGTCCTTGAAAAAATATTCTTTAAAAAATCCACGCCTTGTTTGATGGTCCTTGAAAAAATATTCTAAAAATCCACGCCTTGTTTGATAGCATACAAAAGTCAGGATAAATGTATAATACATACGTCGTAGGCTGAGACTATATATCTTTCAGCAACACCGACTATTTTTGTACTATTTTCTATGTCGATTTCCTTCTCAAATTTATTTTTAGTTTAAAATTTCATCATTAATATTAACGGGATGTATTCAATTTTCTTCCTTATTGTCTACCTTTCTACTATCTATGTTTCTTCACAAAAAAAGATGTATCAAGCTAATCTTTCACTTTCATCCGCTTTGTCTAGGAAACAATAACAAAACATGTGAGCTGTTAGACCCCGCTTCAAACAAAAAACTTGGGTTCTGACGTGTTTCACTTTTTTTACGATATAATTGTTGTCTTCCTTCTTTCAAGTGTTATTTTAAGTTAATTAGTTCTTCTGCTCTACAGAAAAAATATGGCTATGCTTACATAAAATCCATGACCTCTTAAGTCATTTCAGGCAATTTCACCTCGACAAAGCAAAATAAAGGCCAGTCCAACGAAAGTATAAAGGGGGCGGGAGGCAAGGATATATTTTGTTTATGGCTACCATATGATATCTCATATTTAAATGCGCCTGCTCTCTTTAGTGTATATAAACAAAAGGACGAAAATGTTTCTATATTTTGTGTTTGTAACAAAAATAATAACAACAATATATGTTTGTTACGTTGTTGTAACACACACAGAAAAATTTTCCATTCACAATTTTCACACATTTTCCGTTTTTTTATGACGTGAGCGTCAGAGAAGGTAACCAACCAAACCGTATTTTTTTCTCCCTAAATATTTTTGGTGAAATTTGTGTGGCATGTTTAACAACCCAATTCCCATGAACACATATGCACGAATACACACTCATACATACATTCACATTCAGCCATATATAATGAATATATTATGAAATATATGTATATATATATTCGTTACATTTTTTTCCTCCACGTGGTAATGTGTAAAGCCAAAAAGGATGTAACGACGAAATGAAATGTTGTTATTTCGTGCGTATGTGAAATAAAAAACCAACAACGAAATTTAACCCGTCCAAGGGAAAGAGAGAGTGGCACATGTGCGGGTCTTAAATTTCAAGGTGGGTTAATAGCCTCTGACTGATTTGTATGAATATTTATGATTGGGTATTATTTGTTAAATACGTTCCTAATATCCCTCAAATATGTATGCCATGCCGCAATCAAACCTAACAATTAGTCTCACTCTCCCTGTCGGACACCTTTGAAAAGGGTCATTGACTCGGATTGGTTTTTTGCTAATGACCCTTTTTTGGGGGAAAAATCAATCAGGCGAAGGACAATGCGAACAGAGATTAGTTAGACAGATATTCATTGATATTTTATGTAGACACTTTGGCCCTGTATCAAGGTGGATTTATTAAAGAATATTTTTTCAAGGACCTAAACAAGGCGTGGATTTATTAAAAAAATATTTTTCAAGGACCTAAACAAGGCGTGGAATTATTTAAAAAATATTTTTTCAAGGACCTAAACAAGGCGTGGATTTATTAAAGAATATTTTTTCAAGGACCTCAACAAGGCGTGGATTTATTAAAGAATATTTTTTCAAGGACCTCAACAAGGCGTGGATTTATTAAAGAATATTTTTCAAGGACCTAAACAAGGCGTGGATTTATTAAAGAAATTTTTTTTCAAGGACCTAAACAAGGCGTGGATTTATTAAAGAAATTTTTTTTCAAGGACCTAAACAAATCGTGGATTTACTAGAGAATATTTTTTCCATGACCTAAACAAGTCATGGATTTCCAAAAGAATATTTTTTAAAGGACCTAAACAAGGTATGGATTTATTAAAGAATATTTTTTCGATGACCTAAACAAGGCGTGGATTTTTAAAAGAAAATTCTTTCAAGGACTAAAAAAGGCGTGGATTTATTAAAGACAAATTTTTCAAGGACCTAAACAAGGTATGGATTTATTAAAGAATATTTTTTCGATGACCTAAACAAGGCGTGGATTTAAAAAAAAAAAAATTCTTTCAAGGACTAAAAAAGGCGTGGATTTATTAAAGACAAATTTTTCAAGGACCTAAACAAGGCGTGGATTTTAAAAAAAAAAATTCTTTCAAGGACTAAAAAAGGCGTGGATTTATTAAAGACAAATTTTTCAAGGACCTAAACAAGGCGTGGATTTTTAAAAGAAAATTCTTTCAAGGACTAAAAAGGCGTGGATTTATTAAGCAATATTTTTTCAAGGACCTAAACAAAGCGTGGATTTATTAAGGAGTATTTTTTCAAGGACCTAAACAAGGCGTGGATTTGTTAAAGAATATTTTGTTAAAGAATATTTATTAAAGAATATGTTTTCAAGGACCATCCATACAAGGCGTGGATTTATTAAAGAATATTTTTTCAAGGACCTCAACAAGGCGTGGATTTATTAAAGAATATTTTTTCAAGGACCATCCATACAAGGCGTGGATTTATTAAAGAATATTTTTTTCAAGGACCATCCATACAAGGCGTGGATTTATTAAAGAATATTTTTTCAAGGACCATCCATACAAGGCGTGGATTTTTTTAAAGAAAAGGACCATCCATACAAGGCGTGGATTTTTTTTAAAGAAAAGGACCATCCATACAAGGCGTGGATTTTTTTAAAGAAAAGGACCATCCATACAAGGCGTGGATTTATTAAAGAATATTTTTTCAAGGACCATCCATACAAGGCGTGGATTTATTAAAGAATATTTTTTCAAGGACCATCCATACAAGGCGTGGATTTATTAAGGAATATCTTTCAAGGACCTAAACAAGGCGTGGATTTATTAAGGAAATTTTTTTCAAGGACCAAAACAAGGCGTGGATTTATTAAAGACTATTTTTCAAGGGCCAACTGAGGCGTGGATTTATTAAAGACTATTTTTCAAGGACCAACTGAGGCGTGGATTTATTAAAGAATATTTTTCAAGGGCCAACTGAGGCGTGGATTTATTAAAGACTATTTTTTCAAGGACCTAAATAAGGCGTGGATTTATTAAAGACTATTTTTTCAAACCACCTAAACAAGGCGTTGATTTTTTAAGGAATATTTTTTCAAGGACCTAAACAAGGCATGGATTTATTGAAGGATATTTTTTCAAGGACCTAAACAAGGCGTGGATTTATTGAAGGATATTTTTTCAAGGACCTCAACAAGGCGTGGATTTATTAAGGAATATTTTTTCAAGGACCTAAACAAGGCGTGGATTTATTGAAGGATATTTTTTCGAGGACCTCAACAAGGCGTGGATTTATTAAAGAATATTTTTTCAAGGACCTGAACAAGGCGTGGATTTATTAAGGAATGTTTTTTCAAGGACCTAAACAAGGCGTGGATATATTAAGGAATAGTTTTTCAAGGACCTAAACAAGGCGTGGATTTATTAAAGAATATTTTTTCAAGGACCTAAACAAGGCGTGGATTTATTAAGGAATATTTTTTCAAGGACCTAAACAAGGCGTGGATTTATTAAGGAATATTTTTTCAAGGACCTAAACAAGGCGTGGATTTATTAAGGAATATTTTTTTCAAGGACCTAAACAAGGCGTGGATTTATTAAGAAATATATTTTTTTCAAGGACCTAAACAAGGCGTGGATTTATTAAGGAATATTTTTTTCAAGGACCTAAACAAGGCGTGGATTTATTAAGGAATATTTTTTTCAAGGACCTAAACAAGGCGTGGATTTATTAAGGAATATTTTTTTCAAGGACCTAAACAAGGCGTGGATTTATTAAGGAATATTTTTTTCAAGGACCTAAACTAGTCGCGATTTTTTTATGGGTTTAATCTTTGACCATTAAACCGATTATCGCTGCTGTCAGGGGCATATTTCAAACTAATTTACAAACAATCAACAACCATCGACCAAACCTAAACTCGATATAGTTTTTGTCACTTCTTCATCGAAACCATAAGTTGTTGGGGCTATTGATATATAAATCCCATTTATTTATATGACAATTCGTATATAAAAAAATAATAGCAGAGAAAACTACGTCACTACTTGAACTACTTCGGCTTAATGATTTTCTATCCAACAGTGAGGGCGAAATGTGGGTGTTTATTGGCTTTTCCAGCTGCTTCTGTTGTCGTTGTTGTTTTCTTAGATTGGTTTATATAACTTGATGGTTGGTTGGTGGATTAGTTTTGGTTTTTATTTTTTCTTGATTTTTTTCTATTTCTCGTTTGATTTTCCAACTACTCTTTTCTTGTTGTATATTTTGCCTTACCACAATGTTTGTGATATGTCTGCCTGCCTCTGTTGTGGTTGCTTCAGTTTTCTTCTAGTGGAGACTCCATTTCCCATTCACTGTCATTCCATTTTTTTTTCTTCTTCATCAGGGCCTTCTTGTTCTTCTTTTCATTTGTCATTTTGTCTTTAGATTTTCTCGAGCCTTTTTGAACTGTGTCATTGTGTCATCGACAGACAACTGTAATGACTGGCGTAGTTGAATAGCCGAGAGAAAAAAGCGCTGGGGTTCTAATGAATAAATGTGACAGTGTTGTTGTTGTTGTCGAGGGCATAGAACACACAATATCTATAACATACTAACTTCCGTTTCCCTTAGTTGAAGAAATGTTGTTTTCTTTTTTTCTTATAGAAAAAACGAAAGTTTGTTTTTGGTATTAGAAACCAATTATACTTGGTCTTCAAGTCCAGAGACAACTTTCTATAATTACTTTGGTAATTTATTGTTATGGGAAAATAAATTGGATAACCATTGGGCGCCATATATTTGAAAATGTATATTCTAGCTATAAATTTTAAAGAAAAAATTACAAAAAAAAAACTTTTCTTTAAAAAATTCACGCCTTGCTTGGGCTCTTGAAAAATATTATGTAAAAATACAAACCTTCTTTAGGTTCCTGAAAACTTTTAATAAATCCACGCCTTGTTTATGATCTTGAAAATATTTATTGTTTAGGTCCTTGATAACAATCAGATCCGTTCTTCAAAAAATCCGCGCCTTGTTCGCAATGTTCGACACATTATATCGATATCATCGGCGTAGGCGAGTAACGTATATTGTTTGATGACTTTTTCAGCAGGATATTAAAAAGATCACACGACAAACTGTCACCTTGTCTGAATCCTCGTTCGGTATTGTAGGGCTCCGATAGGTCCTTTCCTACTTTAACTGACGACCTTGTGCCACATAAAGTTATCCTGCATAGCCGTATTAATTTTACAGGAATGCCGAACGCAGACATGACTTTAAACATCTCTGAACGGATAGGGCTGTCGAATGCGGCTTTATAGTCGACGAATAGGTGGAATGTGTCGATGTGTTTTTCGTGGGTATTTTCCAGGATTTGGCGCAGAGTGAAAATCTGATAAATGTTGGATTTGCCAGGTCTGAAGCCACATTGGTATGGTCTAATAATGTCATTGACCATTGGCTTCAATCGTTCACACAGCACACTGGATAGCACTTTATAAGCAATGGGAAGAAGGCTAAATCCTCTATAGTTGGCACATATCGTGTTGTCTCTTTTTATGTGCACGTGACACAGGATGCTAAGGTTCCAATAATTGGGCATGCATTCCTCTAGCCAAATTGTACTAAGCAGCTGGCATGCTCCTGACCAGCATCCGACCACCAGTCTTGAATAGTTCGGCTGGTAACCCGTCGCCACCTGCTGCTTTTTTATTCTTCAGCCAATTGATTGCTATTCTGACTTCATCCTGGCTAGGTGGTATAACTCTATACCATAATCTCTTTCTGGGATGTCTTCTTCAACGTCACTATTTGATACCAGACGCTTTTCAAAATTCTCCTTCCAGATCCTCAACACGCTGTCTGTATCTGTAACCAGGTTTCCTTCTTCATCTCTACCGGAGGATGTACCTGCACCAAAGCCTTCGGTTTGGTGTTTTACTCGTTGGTAAAATTTTCGGACTTCATTCTGACTCCTGTACATCTCGATTTGCTCACGCTCACGCTTGTGTATATCGAGATGCTTGAATCTGGTGCTGCTAACTACCATGGCTTTTGCTGCCGCAAAGTCAATCAACCTCATGCCGTTGTCTGATGTTTCTTCATGAAGGCTGAATTTTTCGACGGTGGGGCCAAAGATATTTTCCTTTCCGATTTTGCATTAGAATCTCCTAACAGAATTTCATGACCAGGGCAGCGATCATATGCTGTTTCTAGGCGCTCGTAAAATATATATTTGGTCTGCTCATCTTTGTCTTCGGTCGGAGCATAGGCGCAAATAAGACTGATGCAGAAGAACTTCGCTTTTATGCGGATTATAGCAATTCGCTCATCTACTGGAGTTAATCTAAGGTATTTTATTCTCCTTTTAACCATAAATCTGCAGCCAAATTCATGTCTTGTTTCTAATAGCTTCGTAATCGTCTGATTTACTTACGCCTGTCCCTTTCCATCGCATTTCCTGTAGGGCAATAATATCGGCTTTGTACTTCTGTATAACGTGCGCACATTCCAAGTGCAGATTCCCAGATCGTGGTCCTTTATACCTTTGCCTAGTCTATATCTTTGACCACAATTTGTGGTGGTCCGTGAATTTTTTTTCTAAAATGCACGCTTGCTTTTAATAAAATAATTATGTTTTCAATGGAACAAAATGTTCAGTTCCCCCAATTAGAATCCATGTTATTTGACTTATTCGAATTCTTAGATTTCTAAATTTTTTCTTCGTTTTATAAAAAATCTTACAAAAACTTTCCACTTATTCACAGGCAATTTTTCCAGAACAGAAAAAAACTTATATATGCACAAAACTCTGGCCTTCATTTTTCGGTATTGTTCAATAGTCACAACACAGTTGGCTCTGAAGTTTGAACTTTTTAAAGTTCTTCATTTCTTTTCAAAAGGAAATCAAGAAGAAGAAATATCCAGCCAACCTTTGCTGCTTTTATTTAAAGAAAAAAAAACAAAGAAATATAGATTTCAAAGCACGTATTTGATACCAATACCAACAAAATTGATTGGGTAGACAACAAGTCAAACAAAATGTTTTCGTTTATTTTTCTTCATTTCTAGTTCTTTGGTCAGATTTTTTTTCTACTCTTGTGAAATGGAAAAGGAAAATTGAGAATTTTTAAAGATATTTTTTTTCGTTTTTGCTGTTTTCAATATGTAAAAGTTAGCCAATGTTAAAGTTTTCAACAACTTCTTAGGTTTCTTTTTAAGTTTTCTTTTTTTTACATTTCATTTCTATTTCAAGATGAAGGTGGGTAGGCAACCTGGCAGGGTTGCCAATGCGTATAAAAATGTTGAAGTTGAAGTTGAATAAATATATTTAAAAAATCCACGCCTATATATGGAGGTTAAAAAAAAATTATTTAAAAAATTCACTCCTATATATGGAGGTTGAAAAAATATTTTTAAAAAATCCACGGCTATATGTGGAGGTTAAAAAAATATTTTTAAAAAATCCACGCCTATATATGGAGGTTGAAAAAAACATTTTTAAAACCAGTAAAGAAAGTAGTAAATTCGGACGGGGCCGACTATATGATACCCTTGAACAATTCCGATATATTCAACAGATGAATCCTAACAGACGTCGCATTTTTGAAGGAGCAGTAAAATGAAATTGGATCCATAAACATGTCATTCTGCAACCTATACTAAATTTTTCATTGGTCAGATATAGAGTTGCTTCTTACAATGGGACAATATTATGTAAATCAATTTACATCATTTACTTAAAATCGGGAGAAAATATATATGGTAGCTATATCTAAATTTGAACCGATTTCAACAAAACTTTCCACATGCTAGGTTATTTTATCTTCACTACGTTGTGCAAAGTTTTGTGTCAATCGGCATAACGTTGGGTCTTTGGGTACCATTTACTTAAAATCGGACGAAAATATATATTGGAGCTATATCTAAATCTGAACCGATTTTCTGGAAACTTAACACACATCATTCTAGACCTAATTAAGTCCACTATGCCAAATTTCGTGCACATCGAAAAATATATAGGGGCTTTGATACACCATTTACATGAAATCGGACGAAAGTATATATCGGAGCTATATATAAATCTGACCCGATTTTCTCGAAACTCGGCACACGTCATTCTAGACTCAATTCAGTACACTATGCAAAATTTCGTGCAAATCGAATGATATATAGGGAATTTTGTGCACCATTTACCTTAAATCGAACGAAAATATATATCGAAATTTTAACCGATTTTCACAAAACTTAGCACACATCATTTTAGACCTAATTCATTACGCAATGCAAAATTTCGTGCAAATCGGAAGATATATAGGGACTTTGGTGCACCATTTACCTAAAATCGGACATATATATATGGGAACTATATCAAAATCTAAACCGATTTTCACGAAATTGTACACACGTCAGTCTAGACTCAATTCAGAACGTTATGCCAAATTTCGTGCAAATCAAAGGATATAAAGAAACTTTGGTGCACTATTTACATTAAATCGGACGAAAATATATATGGGAGCTATATCTAAATCTGTACCGACTTTCCGGAAACTTCACACTCATCATTCTAGACCCAATTTAGTACTCTGTGTCAAATTTCGTGAAAATCGAAAGATATATAGGGTGCACTATTTACCTAAAATCGAACAAAAATATATATGGGAGCTATATCGAAATCTAAAATCGGACGAAAATATATATGGGAGCTACAACTAAATCTGAACCGATGTTTCCCAATTTCAATAGGGTTCGTCCTTGGCCCAAATAAATGAGGTGTGCCGAATTTCATCCAATTCGGATTATAAATGCGACTTGTACTTTGTTTACAATTTAACATGGACAGACAGACGGACGGACGGACATGCATAAATCGACCTAGAAAGTGATTCTATGCATATTCACCAAAGGAACCATGTGTCTATCTCGTTTCCTTTTGCCTGTTACAAACATATGCACAAAGACATAATACCCTGTACCGCAGTGTGGTGAAGGGTATAAAAATCCACGTCTGTATATAGACATGGGAAAAATATTTCCACCTTGGCTATTTCCAAAAAAATGAGTGAGGGGAGCGGGCCGACTTTATGATACCCTACACATCTACCACAGAACTGTATCATTCTACGGATTTTTATTCCGAGTCTGGTTAATATTTCGTGATAGTTGCACCCTCTTGCCCGATTAGAGGTCAAAATCACCTCTTCCTTACACTGGCATATTTTCCGAATATTACCAATATTCAGTACAGCCTTTCTAATTACTGGGCCATATTCCCTTCACCGTGGGTTGTGGTGTGATGTTCGGCTTATAATTGTAGCCTATAGCTTAAATCGAAAAAAAACAGTGAGCGGAACAGTATAGTCGGACGGGGCCGACCATATGAAACCCTACACAACTTCCACCAAACTATAATTTCTGCGGTTCTATACTCTAAGCCTGTGCAAAATTGACCGATTATAAGTCAACAGCTCCACGTTCTAACCCTGGCATATTGTCCAAATCTTGTTCTCCCGATATTTAACCCAGATCACATTGGTTGATTTGATCCTCTGAATATTGGCCGACCGTCATCTAAACAGCCGTTCTAAATAATTGTTCAGATCCCCTTCACCGTGCAAAATATGTGATGTTCTGCATATAATAATGGCCTCTAGAGCGACTAGAAAATCTGAAAAAAATAAAGATTTCGGTTTGTTGCACCCTAAGCACCATCTCAACATCACCGAAAATTATAGGCATCGTCATTGACCATAACCGGAACTTTATGTAAAATTTCAAAGCGATCAGCGCCACATTTCCGGCCCCTAGTGGGGTAATAGTAGTAAATAATATATAAACAATATCATAGCACATAGGCACCTTCAAATATTTACGTATAACTCCCACATCAGAATACATTCAACAATATAATTAGTATCAATTTAAAGGTCAATCACGCCTCATGGATATACTATCAACTTCACGGGTCTATGACCTTCAGGAGTAATTATATTCGCCATAGAATAAAAATTTGTCATTTTTCACACAAAAATCAGGGTCTATTTGACCCGCTAAATAATCTTTATCAAAACAGGCATGCTTATTCTTCGGCCCGATCCCCTTCTCCATGTAAAATTTCGCGATGTTCGATCCATAATTTACCAGAAAAAAACGACCAAAATTAAGTATTTGGTCCATATTATCCCCTAAACCCATCCAGAACCCATCCTACATGCAAAATTTCGTGAAGATTGGTCCATAACTGTGACCTGTATCGTGTTTACAATTTATAATGGACAGACGGACGGACGGACACACATGTCTAGATCGACTCAGCTAGTCGAGATATGATGATCGGTATACTTAAAGGTGGGTCTAGGACCAATTTTTCGCGGCGTTACAAACTTTTGGGGCTGCACAAAGCTATACTACCCTGACCACATAGTTGTGTAGGGTATAAATATTCTTTAAAAAATCAACACCTTGGTTACTCCTTGATAAAATTATGTTTTAGTTAGAAAAAGGTTCCACTTCGTTGTCTTCCCCTCCCTGTCCCCCACACAACCACATAACTTTAAGTTTTCCAATATTATTGTAGTTTCAAATCCAAGTTATTTTCTATTTCAAGATCTCCTTTTTTCCTATTTTTTTTAGGTCCAAAAGAAACTGCCAAGAAATAATAATCAAGGAATAGAAACTTTAATACAAAGCCCAGCAGAAGAAAAATTAAAAAAAAACTTCTTTAAAAAATACCTCCCCAACCATAGTTGTTAAAAACTTTACTTCAGATGAGAGATGGTCGAATGGATGGTCGTTCGGTCACTTCATGGCCATTGACTGTGGAAAGAAAGGTGAATCGATACGATGGCGACGATAAAGAAGAAGAAGTAGGAATATTGGTTTTGCCACCCCTCTACCACACAGCTTGACATTGTTGAACATGTCGTTTGGTTCTGGTTTATCTTTTGTGTCTTTTTTTTCGGGATTTTCCGCCATATATACTTTACAAAAGCCATAAATGTTGCAAGCCACAGAAAAAAAACGAACATGGTTTAAAGCCAATATTGTTGAAAAGAACAGAAAAACAAAACTTGGAAATTCTTGGGTTGGATTTCTGATATATCGGTTTTTTTATCAATGAATGGCTCTTCCTTTGAAACTTTGAGAAAAAAAATTATTCGCAGAATGTGTCATTGTTGTTGAAAAAAATGCGAATAAAATATCAATTGTTATTGCAGAAATTTCTTTAAAAAAAGTTTGTGTTTTATTACCTCAACTACGGCAAAGAAAATTTATAGTTGTTCTTTGATATATTTCAAAAAAAAAGTTTGGAATTGTTATTCAATCGAGAAATATCTGTTTTATTGGATGTTTGTTTGGGTTAGTTGCCCACTCTTGGAACACCCAACCTACTATGAAAAAACAAAGAAAAATAAAACCAAACACCCTAATGTTGACGACCCCCGCAAACGTATAAAGGACCACGATCTTCGAATCTTCACTTGGAAGGTGCGCACGATGTACAGAACAGGCGCAAAGACCATCATCAAGAAGTCCGTGGTACGATCAGGAGTGTCGTAATGCTACTGAGGTGAAAAACGCAGCGTATAGGGCAACCCTGCAGACAGTAGCAACACGTAACGTGATGGAGAATTGTCGGGAGAAAAGGCTTTGGTGCAGGTACATCGTCCTGTAGAAATAAAGAAGGAAACATGGTGACAGATGCAGACAGCGTGTTGAGGATCTGGAAGGAGCATTTTGAAAAAAATTATGGTATTAAATAGTAGCAGTGAAGCGGATACCCCAGAACCAATAATAGATGACCGTATAGAGTGTATACCACCTAGCCAAGATGAAGTCATAAAAGCAATTAATCGGCTCAAGAACAACAAAGCAGCAGGGGCCGCTGGGTTACCAACCGAACTATTCAAGACTGGTGGTCAGATGCTGCTCAGGAGCATGCACCAGCTGCTTAGTACAATTTGCCGAGAGGAATGCATGCCCAATGATTGGAACCTTAGCATCCTGAGTCACGTGCACAAAAAAGGAGCCAACACGATGTGTGCCGACTATAGAGAAATAAGTCTCCTTCCCATCGCATATGAAGTGCTATCCAGCGTACTGTGTGAACGACTGATGCCAATGGTCAATGATATTATTGGACCATACCAATGCGGCTTCAGACCTGACAAATCCACCATTGACCAGATTTTCACTCTGCGCGAAATCCTGGAAAAACCCCACGAAAAACACATCGACACATACCACTTATTCGTCGACTATAAAGCCGCATTCGACAGCCCCATCCATTCAGAGGAGTACAAAGCCATGTCTGCGTTTGGCATTCCTGCAAATATAATTCGGCTATGCAGGATAACTTTACCAGGCACAAGATCAGCAGTTAATATCGGAAAGGACATCTCGGATCCCTTTAATACCGAACGAGGATTTAGACAAGGTGATAGTTTGTCGTGTTACCTTTTTAACTTCCTGCTGGGAAAGGTCATATGAGAGGCAAAAGTTAACAGAAATGGCACTCTGTACACCAAACAACACATGTTAATCGCCTACACCGATGACATCGACATAATGGGTTGAACATTAAGAGCGGTAACAGCCACATTTGAACAAATGGAGAAGAAGTCTGCCAAAGTGGGTCTGGCAGTAAACGGCGAGAAGACCAAGCTGATGGTATCAACGCGCAAGACGTCCAGTAGACTCGAACCAACTGTGGAACTTGAGATCTACAGCTTCGAGGATTTTATATACCTTGGTACCGCCATAAATAAAACACATTAGTTTTGAAATTCGGAGAAGGATAGTGATTGCCAACAGATGCTACTATGGTCTGAGCAAACAACTCAAAAGCAAGGCCACCTCCCGCCAGACAAAACTCACTCTCTACAAGACGCTGATACTACCCGTGCTGTTATATGGATCTGAAGCATGGGTACAAGCCCCTTTAATTATTCAATTTATTAAAAAAAAAACACACACATGCATACATACACCTACATCAAGCTACTTAATCGAATCGAATTGTAATAATTCAATTACGAGAGGTTCACATTGTTAGCTCCATAGTTGAACTTAATTGTGGTCATTGGTCATCAACCTCATCATTGGGTTCCGAATAATTGAAGCGGTATTTTATTTCCATAGACTGGCCGATATATTGATTTGTTTTGACACTTACCTGAAAAGAGAAACAAAAAAACAAAAGCAAAAACAATTAAATTAGTTATGATTCTGATGACAATAAATTAATTAAATTATTGTGCATATAAATATATATATAAATAAATATCATCTTCCATTATAATCGAAATAAATTAAATAATAATAAAAGAATATGTTACAAATCCGAAATGAAAAAAATTTATGAATTTTATTATAAATATATATAAATAACTACAATAATAATAAAACTTGTACAAATCATAGTCATTAAATAAAATATTCATGTCATCAGCAATAATCACAAAATAACAATCTAAATAAAAAATATTATATGAAATAAAAAAACATAAACAAATGATGGTGTGACTTTAACTAGGGGATAGGATAATAAAATTGTATGGACGCACACACACATACACAAATAAAAACAACAATAATTTATGATTTTTTACTTCATCACAACACAGAAAATGCCATATGGACTGAAACGTCCTGGTCAATATTTTCTTATATTTGTTTGGATTAAAAAAATATATTTTTCCAGGACCTAAACAAGGCGTGGATTAAAAAAAAAATTATTGACCTAAACAAGGCGTGGATTTTCAAAAGAATATTTTTTTCAAGGACCTAAGCAAGGCGTGTATTTTCAAAAGAATATTTTTTCAAGAACCTAAACAAGGCGTGGATTTCCAAAAGAATATTTTTTCAAGAACCTAAACAAGGCGTGGATTTTCAAAAGAATATTTTTTCAAGGACCTAAAGAAGGCGTGGATTTTTAAGGAATATTTTTTCAAGGACCTAAAGGCGTGGATTTTTAAGGAATATTTTTTCAAGGACCTAAAGAAGGCGTGGATTTTTAAGGAATATTTTTTCAAGGACCTAAAGAAGGCGTGGATTTTTAAGGAATATTTTTTCAAGGACCTAAAGAAGGCGTGGATTTTTAAGGAATATTTTTTCAAGGACCTAAAGAAGGCGTGGATTTTTAAGGAATATTTTTTCAAGGACCTAAAGAAGGCGTGGATTTTTAAGGAATATTTTTTCAAGGACCTAAAGAAGGCGTGGATTTTTAAGGAATATTTTTTCAAGGACCTAAAGAAGGCGTGGATTTTTAAGGAATATTTTTTCAAGGACCTAAAGAAGGCGTGGATTTTTAAGGAATATTTTTTCAAGGACCTAAAGAAGGCGTGGATTTTTAAGGAATAGCTTTCAAAGGCCTTAACATATTTTTAAGGTCCATTAAGGTTCATCATGTGCAGAGTATTAAAAAAATATCAAGCCCCGGACTTTCCATCCCGTCTCTTTCATGTGTGTGTGTGTGCATGCCTCTGTCAATTACACTTTTTTGTTACCTTAAATTCTAAAAATAAAAACTTCAATCAACCAAAAAGCATAATATCCATACATATCTAAAATAAATTTAACAAACCGAAATAAAATAAATTAACATTTATATAAAAAATAGAAGCCTGCCATTCACACGCAAACTCCCACACACACACACACACAATAGCATTACATATGCCAGCAATTAAATATTTAAATATAATTTTCAACATAACCAAACGAGAGAGACGTTGGTTAATGTGTGATAAAAACGCCAAAACAGCAGTGCAAGTGAACGCTGCTAGATAAAGCAAAAAAAACAAACAAGTGTAGCTTGGGGAACAACAAAACCAACAACATCAGTGGTGGATGTCATGTTTGGAATGGGCCTTTATCACAGCGGATAGCAATGGTTCAACTATACGACAGTGATGCTTGACTGTTTGTCTATCACGAGGATGAGGTTAGTGGGCTGCATGGTTGATGATAAGGGGCAGAGGCCAGAGGAGATGGATGGGGAGCAGTATCAGCAGCAACGTCTGTACTTGAACCGCATTCTTCCCTTGGGAGGGATTTAAATGTTGTTGTAGTTTTGCTGCAGTCATTGCACCACCAAGCTGTTGCAAACAACAAAAAAACACTGCCGCACAGATATATGATCCAGTGAACGAGCAAAACAGTTGCTAAAGTGCAATTGCAATTGAGCTTAAAAAAATTCCTATCAGGACAAAAAACAAAGTAGAAAAACTAAAAACAACAACAGCAACAAAATTGCCAACCAATATTAACATTTACACCATTTACTTTTATCAGGCTCATGATGCATACTATTATTTTATTATTTTTAAACACTGAAATAATATTATAAAAACTCAAGCATTTAAAGCTCAAATAGTCCTTATAAAAAATCGACAAGTAGGACCTTAAAAAATAGTTTAAACAAGTAAAAAAGCGTTAAGTTCGGCCGGTCCGAACTTTGGATACCCTCCACTGACAGGTACTAGAAATAAAAATATAGGGAACATACCAAAAAGTGGACCTATACCGACATGTCTAAAACCATAATACAAATTTCAGAATTTTTTAACGGATAATTGTACCCTCAGCCTTATGGCAAATGAGGGTGTATACACATTAACACGGTGAAAATGTGCCTCATCGAAATATTGGTTCTAGACCCCATGTTTCTTTGGACCAAATACGTTTCAGAAAATTTAGATTTCATTCAAACTTTGCCCATCTTATTATTTCTTCCAAACTTAGTTCAAATTCAAAGATGGGGAATATCGTCCACTCCTTCTGGAACCTCCACACAGGGGCTGGGTCTAAATGCGGCTATAGTTCCTTATCGAACCTTACGTTATAATTTCGTATCTCGCTATCCTCCGCAGGAGAAATGATTACAACAGAGTCTTACAACAAAACTCAAAACGCGGAACAAATCAGATAACTATTTTATTTTAAAAAAGGGGGTTATATGGAGACTACCCCAAAAAGGGGGCGAATATTAATAATTTTTGGTAGGGAGATTTGTTACTATATACAACTACAAAATAAAAAATTGCCGCAAATTCGGTTAAAAACGCGCTCAAGAACCCCAAAATACCGAAAAAATTGGGGGTACCCTCATATGGGGACTATCCGAAAAAATTGACCTATAATCATAATTTTTTGTGGGAATATTTGGTACATATTAAGATCTCAAAATACAAAATTACAGCCAATTCGGTAAAAGAAATCCAGTCAAAACCCCCCAAAAACTGGAAATTGGGAGGTACCCTTATATGGGGGCTACCAGAAAAATTGGACCAATATTTATAATTTTTAATGGGGAAATTTCAGCGAATTCGGTTGAAAACCGCGCTCAAGAACCCTAAAATACCGAAAATTAGGGGGTACCGTTATATGGGGAGTACCAGAAAAAATTTTTAGTAGGAAGATTTGCTTCCCAACCTCAAAATACCGAAAATTGGGGGGTACCCTTATATGGGAGCTATGCCTAAACGTGGACCGATATATCCCATCTTCGAACTTGACCTGCCTGCAGTCAAAAGACAACTTTATGCAAAATTTCAGCACCCTATATCAATTCCTTCAGAAGGTAGCGTGATTACAACAGACGGACGGACGGACATGGCTAGATCGTCTTAGAATTTTACCCCGATCAAGAATATATATACTTTATAGGGTCGGAAATGAATATTTCGATGTGTTACAAACGGAATGACAAAATTAATATACCCTCCATACTATGGTGGAGGGTATAAAAATGTATCGTTTGTGTGGTACCTGCATAAATATTTGTTGACTCTAACTAACAATAGTCATGAAAAAACATTAAACCAATACACTATACTATAGAAATAATATTTTTTTTTTACAAATCCACGCCTGTTGTAGTCCTGGAAAAATATTTTAACAAATTCGCGCCTATTCTAGTCCTGGAAAGTATTTTTATACCATTTACAACACTGTGGTACAAGGTATTATGTCTTTGTGCATATGTTTGTAACAGGCAAAAGGAAACGAGATAGATACATTATTCCTTTTGAGAATATGTCCTATATATCTTTCGATTTGCACAAAATTTGTTATAGGGTGCGGAATTAGGTCTAGAATGATGTGTGCTAAGTTTCGAGAAAATCTGTTCAGATTTAAATATAGCTCCCATATATTTTCGTCCGATTTAATATAAATTGTGCACTAAAGACCAAAAGTTTGACCAACCGGCACACAATTTTGTACAATGTACAGAAGTTACTATAATTGAATGTTTTGTACGTTGAAGTATTTCTGACAACCTCTTTTATATATTTGTTCGCTCAGGACAAGTGTATTTACAGAAATTTTGTGTTTTTTGTTTCTGTATTTACACTTGATGTTGTTCGGCATGACCATTTTCGTGCCTTTGAGATGGAAATCTGTCCCTACCATAGCTCGTGTGTTAAGTTTCGAGAAAATCGGGTTAGATTCAGATTTAAGTTTGCTCAATTTCATGTCAATGTTCGTTCGAAAAGGCAACGTCTTAAAAAAATTATTTAAAGATCCATGTATTGGATTCTGCTTGAAACATTATTCTTTAAAGAAATCCACGCCTTCTGTTGGTCCTTTTAATAATTGTGATCCGTTTCTGTGCATAATTTTAATTTTCTTTCTCTCTCTCTCTCTCTCCCTTTTTCATGTAATTTATTTAATTAAAATTAAATGTCTGAGTTTTTCTTTATTTTTTCGCCATAACTATAGATATTTTCCAATCTTTGTTTTCTTCCACCTTTCTACTGCAAACCTAAGTACATTTTCAGACGTCTGGCAATGTGTACTCATTAACGTGAAACAAGGATGGAGAATAAACCCTTCTGCAATTTTTTAGCACCTGGACACATTTTGCTATGTCAATATTTTTCTTCATTTTCTTTTGCATTATCTTTTTCACATCTTTTGGGTGTTATCTTCATTAAATGTTTTAAATAATTTAAATTTATATTTAACCATATAAAATAATAAAAAATTAACTACCATGCTGTTCCTTGGACTGCTTACCCTCCAGCCAACAGCAGTAGAAAGTCAAATTCATGAATTTTCCCTAAATCTTTATCACAATTTTTATTTTTTGAATATTTCAACCTCTGTTATTCTACTAAGGGACCTAGATTCTAAAGGTTATCTATTGTTCGATTTATTTTTATCATTGTTAGGTTCTAAAAAAATATTCCCAAATTTAAATCATCATTTCTAATTCATGCCAACATTCAATAAAGCACAATTTTTTGCAAAATATCCTTTGCCATATTCATAATTTATTTAAATCCAATTTTTGTTTGCATTCCATCCTGCCCTGTCCCACAACTGCCTATTGTGGTTTACTAGATATGAGAAGTCGTTAATAAAAATTTGAATAAATTTTTAATGAATCATGAAATTATGCGCTCAATTTATTTTCCAATGTTGTGTGGGTGTGTATGTGTGTGAGTTTTTTGTTCCGTTTTATTTTTTTCCTGCTTCTTTGCCAACCACTTTTATATGCTGCTGCTATCTACAGCTTCTGCTGTTGTTACAACGATTCAACCATTTGTCCATCATATTGTTGCAATTTTTGAAAGCATTCTCTATGCATTCCAACAAGAGCAAACATCCCGAACATTCACCAAACATTTACCCTTCGTCATCAGCATCCACCACGGCCACCATCACCTCCACTATTGCCTGCTGCCAACAACAATAAAAAATCTGCGGTATTTCCTGAGGTTTAATAACAATAAAAACTTTATTTTTGTAAAAATATATATTTTTTACAACAAATCTGACACATAATTACAAACCACCATTTACAGGGAGATAGACAGACTGACGGACGGGCTGGCTGGCTGGCAGGCAGGCGAACTGGCAGGTTATATACCAACTGACACGGACAGAAGCAAATATCAAGCAAGGAAATTTTTACTTTTTCTCCCTTTCCCGTTGGTTGGCCTTTAATAATGCCATTTATATGCATATACAGTGCAACCCGGCTAAATGAAACCACGATGTGAAAATAGTTTTAAAAATCCACGCCTTGAAAAATCCTTGAAAAAATATTCTTTTAAAAATCCACGCCTTGAAAAATCCTTGAAAAAATATTCTTTTAAAAATCCACGCCTTGAAAAATCCTTGAAAAAATATTCTTTTAAAAATCCACGCCTTGAAAAATCCTTGAAAAAATATTCTTTTAAAAATCCACGCCTTGAAAAATCCTTGAAAAAATATTCTTTTAAAAATCCACGCCTTGAAAAATCCTTGAAAAAATATTCTTTTAAAAATCCACGCCTTGAAAAATCCTTGAAAAAATATTCTTTTAAAAATCCACGCCTTGAAAAATCCTTGAAAAAATATTCTTTTAAAAATCCACGCCTTGAAAAATCCTTGAAAAAATATTCTTTTAAAAATCCACGCCTTGAAAAATCCTTGAAAAAATATTCTTTTAAAAATCCACGCCTTGAAAAATCCTTGAAAAAATATTCTTTTAAAAATCCACGCCTTGAAAAATCCTTGAAAAAATATTCTTTTAAAAATCCACGCCTTGAAAAATCCTTGAAAAAATATTCTTTTAAAAATCCACGCCTTGAAAAATCCTTGAAAAAATATTCTTTTAAAAATCCACGCCTTGAAAAATCCTTGAAAAAATATTCTTTTAAAAATCCACGCCTTGAAAAATCCTTGAAAAAATATTCTTTTAAAAATCCACGCCTTGAAAAATCCTTGAAAAAATATTCTTTTAAAAATCCACGCCTTGAAAAATCCTTGAAAAAATATTCTTTTAAAAATCCACGCCTTGAAAAATCCTTGAAAAAATATTCTTTTAAAAATCCACGCCTTGAAAAATCCTTGAAAAAATATTCTTTTAAAAATCCACGCCTTGAAAAATCCTTGAAAAAATATTCTTTTAAAAATCCACGCCTTGAAAAATCCTTGAAAAAATATTCTTTTAAAAATCCACGCCTTGAAAAATCCTTGAAAAAATATTCTTTTAAAAATCCACGCCTTGAAAAATCCTTGAAAAAATATTCTTTTAAAAATCCACGCCTTGAAAAATCCTTGAAAAAATATTCTTTTAAAAATCCACGCCTTGAAAAATCCTTGAAAAAATATTCTTTTAAAAATCCACGCCTTGAAAAATCCTTGAAAAAATATTCTTTTAAAAATCCACGCCTTGAAAAATCCTTGAAAAAATATTCTTTTAAAAATCCACGCCTTGAAAAATCCTTGAAAAAATATTCTTTTAAAAATCCACGCCTTGAAAAATCCTTGAAAAAATATTCTTTTAAAAATCCACGCCTTGAAAAATCCTTGAAAAAATATTCTTTTAAAAATCCACGCCTTGAAAAATCCTTGAAAAAATATTCTTTTAAAAATCCACGCCTTGAAAAATCCTTGAAAAAATATTCTTTTAAAAATCCACGCCTTGAAAAATCCTTGAAAAAATATTCTTTTAAAAATCCACGCCTTGAAAAATCCTTGAAAAAATATTCTTTTAAAAATCCACGCCTTGAAATAATCCTTGAAAAAATATTCTTTTAAAAATCCACGCCTTGAAAAATCCTTGAAAAAATATTCTTTTAAAAATCCACGCCTTGAAAAATCCTTGAAAAAATATTCTTTTAAAAATCCACGCCTTGAAAAATCCTTGAAAAAATATTCTTTTAAAAATCCACGCCTTGAAAAATCCTTGAAAAAATATTCTTTTAAAAATCCACGCCTTGAAAAATCCTTGAAAAAATATTCTTTTAAAAATCCACGCCTTGAAAAATCCTTGAAAAAATATTCTTTTAAAAATCCACGCCTTGAAAAATCCTTGAAAAAATATTCTTTTAAAAATCCACGCCTTGAAAAATCCTTGAAAAAATATTCTTTTAAAAATCCACGCCTTGAAAAATCCTTGAAAAAATATTCTTTTAAAAATCCACGCCTTGAAAAATCCTTGAAAAAATATTCTTTTAAAAATCCACGCCTTGAAAAATCCTTGAAAAAATATTCTTTTAAAAATCCACGCCTTGAAAAATCCTTGAAAAAATATTCTTTTAAAAATCCACGCCTTGAAAAATCCTTGAAAAAATATTCTTTTAAAAATCCACGCCTTGAAAAATCCTTGAAAAAATATTCTTTTAAAAATCCACGCCTTGAAAAATCCTTGAAAAAATATTCTTTTAAAAATCCACGCCTTGAAAAATCCTTGAAAAAATATTCTTTTAAAAATCCACGCCTTGAAAAATCCTTGAAAAAATATTCTTTTAAAAATCCACGCCTTGAAAAATCCTTGAAAAAATATTCTTTTAAAAATCCACGCCTTGAAAAATCCTTGAAAAAATATTCTTTTAAAAATCCACGCCTTGAAAAATCCTTGAAAAAATATTCTTTTAAAAATCCACGCCTTGAAAAATCCTTGAAAAAATATTCTTTTAAAAATCCACGCCTTGAAAAATCCTTGAAAAAATATTCTTTTAAAAATCCACGCCTTGAAAAATCCTTGAAAAAATATTCTTTTAAAAATCCACGCCTTGAAAAATCCTTGAAAAAATATTCTTTTAAAAATCCACGCCTTGAAAAATCCTTGAAAAAATATTCTTTTAAAAATCCACGCCTTGAAAAATCCTTGAAAAAATATTCTTTTAAAAATCCACGCATTGAAAAATCCTTAAAAAATATTCTTTTAAAAATCCACGCCTTGAAAAATCCTTGAAAAAATATTCTTTTAAAAATCCACGCCTTGAAAAATCCTTGAAAAAATATTCTTTTAAAAATCCACGCCTTGAAAAATCCTTGAAAAAATATTCTTTTAAAAATCCACGCCTTGAAAAATCCTTGAAAAAATATTCTTTTAAAAATCCACGCCTTGAAAAATCCTTGAAAAAATATTCTTTCTAATCCTTGAAAAAAATATTCTTTTAAAAATCCACGCGTTGAAAAATCCTTGAAAAAATATTCTTTTAAAAATCCACGCCTTGAAAAATCCTTGAAAAATATTCTTTCTAATCCTTGAAAAAATATTCCTTTAAAAATCCACGCCTTGTTGTGGTTAATCCTTGAAAAAATATTCCTTTAAAAATCCACGCCTTGTTGTGGTTAATCCTTGAAAAAATATTCCTTTAAAAATCCACGCCTTGTTGTGGTTAATCCTTGAAAAAATATTCCTTTAAAAATCCACGCCTTGTTGTGGTTAATCCTTGAAAAAATATTCCTTTAAAAATCCACGCCTTGTTGTGGTTAATCCTTGAAAAAATATTCCTTTAAAAATCCACGCCTTGTTGTGGTTAATCCTTGAAAAAATATTCCTTTAAAAATCCACGCCTTGTTGTGGTTAATCCTTGAAAAAATATTCCTTTAAAAATCCACGCCTTGTTGTGGTTAATCCTTGAAAAAATATTCCTTTAAAAATCCACGCCTTGTTGTGGTTAATCCTTGAAAAAATATTCCTTTAAAAATCCACGCCTTGTTGTGGTTAATCCTTGAAAAAATATTCCTTTAAAAATCCACGCCTTGTTGTGGTTAATCCTTGAAAAAATATTCCTTTAAAAATCCACGCCTTGTTGTGGTTAATCCTTGAAAAAATATTCCTTTAAAAATCCACGCCTTGTTGTGGTTAATCCTTGAAAAAATATTCCTTTAAAAATCCACGCCTTGTTGTGGTTAATCCTTGAAAAAATATTCCTTTAAAAATCCACGCCTTGTTGTGGTTAATCCTTGAAAAAATATTCCTTTAAAAATCCACGCCTGTTCTTTTAAAAATCCACGCCTGGTTTAGGTCCTTAGAAATATTCTTTTAAAAATCCACGCCTGGTTTAGGTCCTTAGAAATATTCTTTTAAAAATCCACGCCTTGTTTAGGTCCTTAGAAATATTCTTTTAAAAATCCACGCCTTGTTTAGGTCCTTAGAAATATTCTTTTAAAAATCCACGCCTGGTTTAGGTCCTTAGAAATATTCTTTTAAAAATCCACCCCTGGTTTAGGTCCTTAGAAATATTCTTTTAAAAATCCACGCCTGGTTTAGGTCCTTGAAAAAAATATTATTTAAAAAAACCAGCCCTTGTGGAGCCTCTACTGTTGAGAGGATGCACCCTCCAGTCAGTGGTAATCAGTCCCATTCATTTTTGGCAATTGATGCTGCTGCTTCCACATTCACCTCATCCTGCAAAAAATATACTCCCTTTGCTCCCTATACATACAATGATAAAAATATAGGAAATAACATTACAATCTCTCCAAACCACTCCACTCCCCCTCGTTGGCACCACCTATCAGTAAATTGTAGCTGCAGCATCTGAAAATGCATATTGGTTTGAAGTTCTGTAATTTGTATGAATTATTCATGATATTATGGCGTATGATAAATGTAACGAATGCAATGCAAAAAAAAGGATCTTCCTCCTCATCCATCCATACATTAGCCCGTAATGGGAAAAAATATTTCATACACCCGGCGCACTCCCGCACAAACTTTTGCAGGATGTTTTTTCGTATTTTTTCCTCGATTTTTTTTCTGATGGAGGTGAAAGCATTAATGTTGCCAAAAGCTAAAAATACGCGCCACAGCAGCAATACGATTCCTTCAAGCATTTTACCCCCATCGATGGCCAATTCCAAACACTAACCAACTACCGAGCACCGATACAGCAGCCTTTGGCATTGCCACTGCCATCGTCATGGCAATCGCCATGGCCGTTTTCACCGACAGCCAATGGCCCAGCCAGCCAGTCAGCGAGCCACTGCACTTCAATTCACTCACTTGGCCGAGCCGAGCTGTAATAAAAAAAGGACAATTGTATTTATATGTTTCTGGTCGGATTTTATATTTCAACACGACCAAAAAAGGACACCAAGACTCAAAAGCATTCTCAAAATTTACGTTCGATTTTTTCGTTACAGCAAATGAATGGTTCCTCCTGTTGGTAGCGGTGGTGTCGTATTTTAAGTGGTTCTCCATGTATTCCATTATCTTTATATGTGGCGACATGGACAAATATTTATTTTATTTGAGAAAATGTCTTTCACATTGTCCTGTTCTTCTTCGTTTTTAATTCGCAAAAAGTAATATTCGAATGTAAGTCGCTTTGGGGATACTTTCAGTAGATTTTTATTTTTTTCGAAATTATGGAAGATTCAGTCGCCGTTATGATGGAAGGGTTTTGATGGACACAAGGACATGGTTTCTTAATAATAGTCTGATGAACACTTGTCCGAATTAATTGATTGGAAATGCAATACATTTATTGAAAATACCCGAATGAAATATCCGTCCTGCAGTTCTTATGGTGAAGGGATTTATTTATTGCAAGAGAACATTAAATTTTCTTTGGACGAAGATGTTTGAAAATGAGGATTTTTAAAATAATATTTTTCAATGTTTTTTGCAAGGACCCTCCATAAACGTGGATTTTTTAAGAACAAATGCCATCCATAGGCGTAGATATTTTAACGACATTTATTCAAGTGCCACAACAGGCGTCGATTTTTTAAAGAATATTTTTCAAGTATCACAATAGGCGTGGATTTTTCAAAGATGGCGTGTTTTTTTTTCAAGGACCTAAACAAGGCGTGGATTTTTTAAAGAATATTTTTAAGGACCTCAACAAGGCGTGGATTTTCTAAAGAATATTTTTTAAGGACCTCAACAAGGCATGGATTTTCTAAAGAATATTTTTTAAGGACCTCAACAAGGCGTGGATTTTCTAAAGAATATTTTTTAAGGACCTCAACAAGGCGTGGATTTTCTAAAGAATATTTTTTAAGGACCTCAACAAGGCATGGATTTTCTAAAGAATATCTTTTAAGGACCTCAACAAGGCGAGGACTTTCTAAAGAATATTTTTCAAGGACCTAAACAAGGCGTGGATTTATTAAAGAATATTTTTCAAGGACCTAAACAAGACGTGGATTTATTAAAGAATATTTTTCAAGGACCTAAACAAGGCGTGGATTTTCTAAAGTATATTTTTTAAGGACCTCAACAAGGCGTGGATTTTTAAAATATGTTTTCAAGGAGTGGAAAACAAATATGCCCGGATTTCTTAGAAATATATTTTCAAGGATATTTAGACCATTAAGTGTGGATTTAATAGGTTTTATAAAGGGACATGCCTAAATTATTTCTTCCATTTTTTCTTCTAAGCAAAGTCGAGAAATGTCTAGGTTGACAAAAATGCTAATAATAAAACCTCTGCAATAGATTAGCTTATTATTTTTCATCACGCCTTCTTCCATCTACCAGACACACACACGTACACATAGCTGTCACATATACATACAGATATAACTTCATAATATTAAATGAGAAAAAACGATTTAACGAAAGAAAAACGCGTAACTAAATGCGACATTATGTCGCGCCTTTGTGTCTGAATTTACCACAAGGCGGCGGCAAGGATAAGCGTATGTGCAGTGATTTTGTTTTTTCTTTTCTATGCGTATATATTTAAAATGTGTGGCAGTGTGTGTGTGCGTAGTCATCCTCATCATCATACAAATGATGATGGCGACGATGATTATGTATTTTGTGTGTTTCTTTGCTGTGTTAATGTTTGAAATTGAAACTAAATCTGACGAGAGGACGACTTCGTTGGTGGTGCCAACCGGCATCCACGTCGTTGTCATCGTCAGTGCAGTTTTTTTCAGCTGGGCGAATTTATTTTTCATTATTTGATTTTCCAATGCAAACGAACGTGGTGTCGGCGTCGTTGCGTTGTGTGACACAAATTGACGGAAGAAAAGTCACAAGAACAAATCTGAACTGTGATTTTTTGGGAAGACAAAATATTCTCTTTTTAATAGACCATGAGGCCAATAGGTGTGGATTTTTTAAAGAATATTATTTCAAGAATCATCAGTGGAAAAGGCGTGGATTTTTTAAAGAATATTTTTTCAAGGATTATCAGTGGAAAAGGCTTGGATTTTTTACAGAATATTTTTTCAAGGATCATCAGTGGAAAAGGCGTGGATTTTTTAAAGAATATTTTTTCAAGGATCACCAGTGGAAAAGGCGTGGATTTTTTAAAGAATATTTTTTCAAGAATCATCAGTGGAAAAGGCGTGGATTTTTTAAAGAATCATCAGTGGAAAAGGCGTGGATTTTTTAAAGAATATTTTTTCAAGGATCACCAGTGGAAAAGGCGTGGATTTTTTAAAGAATATTTTTTCAAGAATCATCAGTGGAAAAGGCGTGGATTTTTTAAAGAATCATCAGTGGAAAAGGCGTGGATTTTTTAAAGAATATTTTTTCAAGAATCATCAGTGGAAAAGACGTGGATTTTTTAAAGAATCATCAGTGGAAAAGGCGTGGATTTTTTAAAGAATATTTTTTCAAGAATCATCAGTGGAAAAGGCGTGGATTTTTTAAAGAATATTTTTTCAAGGATCATAAGGTGTTTCTTTTAAACATTTTTCCCTTTCCTCATTTAGTGGCTTTAACACCACTGTGCAACGCATTAGAGTAGCTTATGTCAGTTACACAGTTTTTTGTGTTGCATAACAGAGATTTGAATGGTCGTAGCTTTGCCAGATTTGTTGCTTTTCTTTTGTGGCCTGCTCGTGTTACGCCATTGCAAAGAAGTCAAATTGACAAGGGGGTGGTGGGTGAACGATTTTGTTGGTTTCCTTCTCACATTGTCCTGGTGGATAAAAACCAACACACAATGAAGTTTTCTGTTTCACCTAACTAACCATATTCCTGTCTGTTCTATGTTAAATACCTTTTTTAGTTATATTGTTTTCAGTTTTTTTTTTTTTCATTTAAAGCCGAAAAAAACTTAATGATAAAGAATAGGAAAAAACAGGCAGGCACTGCAGGTAGGTCGTTATTCTAATGAGAAAAATATACAACACCAAATGTGAGAGTGTGTGTGTTTTTGTGGATTTGGTGACATAAAATTTCGCATTAACATTCTTCTTCTGTATAATCAGGACTCTGATTACGATTATGCGTCAGGTTTTAGCTACTGTTTTTTTTTTCTACTTCGCATTTATTTCTGATTTTTGTCGCTGTTTTGTCATTAAAATGTTTTTCTGAATAAATTTTCTAGTGTTTGTCCTTGGTCAATTAATTATATTAACCACTTCGTCATTTAAAATAGCCATGACCAATTCCCTTTTTTGTTGCTACTCTCAAAGCCTAAACAAATGACCACATTACCTACTTCAACTACTAAGGTAATTAACTTTTAAAGCTAAGAGAAAAACTATAACAAAAAGGTAATTAGTAGCAAAATCCCAGATATTATCTAAGTGTTGTTGGCATTATGTTTTTGTTGTACTTAGAAATTGTTAAATTAATTTATGGATTTATTTATATTATAAATAACAACAGAAGCATACTTTATGGAGTTAATTTGCAATTATGTGAATTACATAACCAAGGGCAAATAAACAATTAATTTTAAAGCATACAATTAGGCCAAATAATTATATTAAATCTTAATAATTAACACTTTAAATATATTTACTAATACAGACTGTATACGGTAAATTGTTGTTGACTTATTCAAAACGTTCAGAAATTATTTTAAAATGAGAATAAGGAAATATTTATTAACAAATATTATTTAAAAAATCCTCGCCTCCACCTCTGAACGGATAGGGCTGTCGAATGCGGCTTTATAGTCTACGAAAAGGTAGAAAGTGTCGACTTGTTTTTCGTGAGTTTTTCTCCAGGATTTGGCGCAGAGTGAAAATCTGGTCAATGGTGCATTTGCCAGGTCTGAAGCCACATTGGTATGGTCCAATAATGTCATTGACCATTGGCTTCAGTCGTTCACACAGTACGCTGGATTGCACTTTATATGCGATGGGAAGGAGACTTATTCCTCTATATTTGGCACATATCGCCTTCTCTCCTTTTTTCTGCACAGGACATAGGATGCTGAGGTTCCAATTATTGGGCATGCATTCTTCTAGCCAAATTGTACTAATCAGCTGGTGCATGCTTCTTACCAGCATCTGATTACCAGTAGTTCGGCTGGTAACCTGCTGCTTTATTATTCTTCAGCCGATTAATTGTTATTCTGACCTCATCTTGGCTAGGTGGTATACATCCTATACCGTCATCTTTTATTGGTTCTGGGGTATCCTCTTCACCGCCACTATTTGATACCAGAAGTTTTTCAAAATGCTCCTTCCAGATCCTCAACACGCTGTCTGTATCTGTCACCAGGTTTCCTTTTTTATCTCTACAGGAGGATGTGCCTGCACAAAAGCCATCGGTTTGGTGTTTTACCCATTGATAGAATTTTCGGACTTCATTCTGACTCCTGTACATTTCGATTTGCTTACGCTAACGCGTCTGTACTGTCCGCAGGGTTGCCCTATACGCTGCGTTTTTCACATCAGTAGCATTACGACACTTCTGATCGTACCATGGGTTTCTTGATGGTGGTCTTTGGTACCCAAGTGTTGCTTTTGCTGCAGTTTGTGGGGAGTGGGCAATTCTCTGCCATTGTGCTTCTATATTATTATCTGGACAAGGTGTGCTTTCGTGGGTAAGTTGAGCGGAGTAGGACGCAGCTGCCTATTGTGTTTGCAGCTTTTCCACGCCGAGTTTCCGTGTTACATTAGATCGCACCTTTGGTGCTACATTAAGGCGGTTGCGTACCTTTGCTGCCACAAGGTAATGGTCCGAATCGATATTCGAATGCCATTACCTTGTGGCAGCAATGCCTTCCGTATATCACAACAAGATCAATTTGATTTCTCGTTGTTCGATCGGGAGACATCCAAAAGCGCAAATGAGATTGATGAAGAAGAACTTCGCTTTTATACGGATTATAGCAATTCGCTCATATACTTAAGTGAATCTGGAGACGAAGTCTTTTATTTCCATGTTAACCATAAATCCGCAGCCAAATTCATGTCTAGTTTCATGGCATCTATAATACAGGACGTAATCATCTGGTTTACTTACGCCAGTCCCTTTCCATCGCATTTCCTGTAAGGCAATAATATCGGCTTTGTACTTCTTGAGTACATCCGCCAATGCGAACACTGCGCCTGTTCTGTACTACGTGCGCACATTCCAAGTGCAGATTCGCAGATCGTGGTCCTTTATACGTTTGCGGGGGTCGTCAACATTAGGGGGTTTGGTTTTCTTTTTCTTTGCTTTTTAATAGTAGGTTGGGTTTTCCGATAGTGGGCAACTAATCCGACGCCTCAACCCAATTTTTTTATAGTTCTTATGGGTGATCCCGTGGCACATATTAGCTCACTATTTCATCGGGTGATGAAAATAGCTTCCCAGGTGTCACCGCGGGTAGGTCAGTGTCCACAGTTGAGATGAAAGAGGGACCAGGATAAGCCTGAGCTTCGCGATGTTAAAGCCAATCACGCCTTGTTTAGGTGGTTTGAAAAAATATTCTTTAAAAAATCCACGATTTTGTTAGGCTTTAAAAATATAAATGTTTTGCAATCGCTCAGCTATACTTTAAAATATTTGTTTTAGTTCATTATTATTGCGCTAATGAATCGGAACTTCTATTCCCATTAGTTTGTTTTTTTTTTTCAAATAATCTCCCATGCTCAATTTAAATAGTTTTCCGTACCAACCAGTCCAAATCATGGTCATTAATGAATATTTCGACAAAACTATTCACAAACAAATCAAATTCACATTTTGATTGAAATTCTCGAAACATTCCGGGTTTTTTGGAAGGATAGTTACCTGGCAAAAAAAGTTGTGTAGTACAGATGTTTTCCATATCATTTGAAAACATTATCGACCATTTGCAATGGGATTTTGTTATTGCCTGCCTGTATAACCCCTCCTCAACACAAAAATAAAGGCTGAACAATTTTCCGATCACGTTTTCAATTTAAAATGCAAAGCAATCACTGATTTCCATAGTTTTTTCTCGCTCTCTATTCTCTAGTGTCGGTATTTGGTATTTTTGGCTCAACATCTGTTTGTTTGGAAAATGGAACACCTACAAGTATGCACCACTCATTCGCTCACTTTGTACGTATGTGATGATTAATGGTAAATGACATTAACCTCACTTATCAATGTCATTTCAAAGCCATACAAATACTTTCAAACTTATAGCGAAATCCGAACTTCCACTCCCACTCAGCTGCTGTTCCACCGTCCGGGTCAGTAGAATGAGTATGTAAAATATATAGATTTCGTTGTTCCATTTCTAAAGCAAACAAATGCTTGTTCGCATGCTCTATGACGACATCGGCAGCCATGTCCCCCCAGTGAGTACCCACCCTGGAATGCAAAGAGTTCTGTGCACTTTGCCATAATCATTGGTTATTTTTCAGCATTTTAAGAACATTTATCAGAGAGGGAGAAAAACTAAATAAAAGTTGTACTACAACTGCATGCAGGAGGGAGATTGTGTATGAGTGAGTGGTATTCGAAAATGAAATGTTTTGCTATTTTTAGAAATATCGAAATATTGCAAGGAGGTTAGTTCGGAACCAGATGAAATGGAAAAGCAGAAAACTTTGTTATATAACATGAATAGTTGGTTTCGTTTTTTCGTCATCATCCTTATAAATGTTTAAATATTTTCAAAGTCATCATTAAACATGCCATGGGAATATATGCATACAGCAAAGATATGTCATCGCCAACCATTTCTAACATACCGCACTACATCAGAGTACCAACCAATATTTATTAAGTGTGTTTGTGTGAAATCTGCCACCATCTGAAAGGATATGCATTGGCTGTCAGAACAGATAATGTCCTGGGTGGGGAGCACGGCATGATATGCATTTCTTAATGGTGGGTATTGGTGTAAGGATCTAAGCGAACTTTGAGCTGTCTCTGTGGGTTGTTTATGCCATAATGCTTAGTTTTTGGGATACTCTAGTTCACCCCCTCCCATCTCCTGGTTCTTAACATTCCAATACTTGTGATAAGTTTCGTGGTTTAAAAAAAAATTTTTTCTCTTTGCTTTGATTGCGGTGGTTTTGTCAATATAAACAATTTTAGTTTTTCATTGCATGGTGACTTCATGATGATGATGATGATGACGATGAGTAGCAATTCCATATATAAATTGCTAGCAAAACGACTTCCAAACTTCTCATGCATTTTACATAGTTTATCCATTAACTTGTTGAGAGGAACTTCCTCGCATTCTAGTAAATTGTTATTTTAATATGACTTTGCCTGCACGACAAGACAGCGGAGGATGATATCCTTGACGTCTTTCCAAAAACGTAATTTTGCAATTATTTGCAATATACATTTATGTCACAACATACAACATTCACACTGTTAATAAATTAAGCAAGTGTGGTGCATACTTTTAGGCAATTGCTTTCAAATACGAAACTGAATTTCAAAGACAAACATAAAGTATATTTTTCAAGGAACAAATATAAGTACCTTGTGGCAGCCAAGGTACGCAACCGTCTTAATGTAGCACCAAAGGTGCGATCTAATGTAACACGGAAACTCGACGTGGAAAAGCTGCAAACACAACAGATAGCAGAAGCCAACTCCGCTCAACTTACACAACTGATTGACGAAAACATCCCTTGTCCCGATAATAATATGGAAGCACAATGGCAGAGAATTGCCCACTCCCTACAAACTGCAGTAAAACCAACACTTGGGTACCAAAGACCACCATCAAGAAATCCGTGGTACGATCAGAAGTGTCGTAATGCTATTGATATGAAAAACGCAGCGTATAGGGCAACCCTGCGAACAATAGCAACACGTAATGCGATGGAGACATATGGGGAGAAAAGAAGAGAGGGAAATATATTTTCAGAAAAAAGATGAAAGAGCAAGAAAAACGTGAGCGTGAGCAAATCGAGATGTACAGGAGTCAGAATGAAGTCCGAAAATTCTACCAACGGGTAAAACACCAAACCGATGGCTTTGGTGCAGGCACATCCTCCTGTAGATATAAAGAAGGAAACCTGGTGGCAGATATAGACAGCGTGCTGAGGATCTGGAAGGAGCATTTTGAAAAACTTCTGGTATCAACTAGTAGCAGTGAAGAAGATATCCCAGAACCAATAATAGATAATGGTATAGAGTGTATACCATCTAGCCAAGATTAAGACAAAATAGCAATCGATCGGCTGAACTATTCAAGACTGGTGGTCAGATGCTGGTAAGAAGCATGCACCAGCTGATTAGTACAATTTGGCTAGAAGAATGCATGCCCAATGATTGGAACCTCAGCATCCTTTGTCCCGCGCACAAAAAGGAGGCAAGGCGATATGTGCCAACTATAGAGGAAAAAGTATCCTTCCCATCACATATAAAGTGCTATCCAGCGTACTGTGTGAACGACTGAAGCCAGTGGTGAATGACATTATTGGACCATACCAATGTGGCTTCAGACCTGGCAAATCCACCATTGACCAGATTTTCACTCTGCGCCAAATCCTGGACTATATAGCCGCATTCGACAGCCCTATCCATTCAGAGGTGTATTAAGCCATGTCTGCGTTTGGCATTCCTGTATAAAGCCATGTCTGCGTCGGAAAGGACCTATCGGAGTCATTCAATACCGAACGATGATTCAGGCAAGTGGACTGTTTGTCGTGTGATCTTTTTAACATCCTGCTGGAAAAGGTCATACGAGACGCAAAGGTGAACAGAAATGGCACTCTGTACACCAAACAACACATGTTAATCGTCTACACCGATGACATCGATATAATGTGTCGAACATTGTGAGCGGTAACACCCACCTTTGAACACATTGAGAAGGAGTCTGCCAAAGTGGTTCTGGCAGTAAACGGCGAGAACCAAGCTGATGGTATCAACGCGCAAGACGTCCAGTAGACTCGGACCAACTATGGAACTTGAGAACTACAGCTTCGAGGTAGTTAAAGATTTTATATACCTTGGTACCGCCATAAATAAAACGAATGACATCAGTTTTGAAATTCGGAGAAGGATTGTGATGGCCAACCGGTACTACTATGGTCGGAGCAACCAACTCAAAAGCAAGGCCACCTCCCGCCAGACCAAACTCCCACTCTACAAGACGATGATACTACCCATGCTGTTATATGGATCTGAAGCATGGGTACTTACGCAAGCAGATGAGGCAGTCTTGGAGTGTTTCAGAGAAAATTTCTTCGAAAGATCTATGGGCCGATCTGCGTTGACGGTGAATATCACCGTCAGTAGATGTGGACTTAAAAAAGTTGTATCGAAATCGAGGATTTTAAAAAAAATATTTTTTTGAAGTAGTAGCCAATATTTTTTTCAAGTAGTAGCCAAGGCATGAATTTTTTATAGAATATTTTTTCAAGTAGTAGTCAGTCAAGTCGTGTATTTTTTAAAGACATTTTTTTAAGTACTACCACCAGACACCATTATTTCCATTTATTACAGTTTTTATTCGTTACATTTTTCAATTTTTTTTCTGACAAAATTTGTCAATTTCTGTTTTCACATTTTGTTTACCATTGAGACTCAAAGCAATTTTTTTTCGAATCGTTACGTTTCGTTTGTAACTTTAGCTGCTGTTGTTTTTTATGACAAATATCTTCGTAGCCTATTGTCGTTGGTTCTCTTCTATTGTCCTGCGCGTCCAACGACTTCCCAACACTCAAATAGCAATTTGGGCTAATTATTGTTATTACCACGTGTATACCAGACCAGACACTAAATATGAAAATATTTCCCTTCAGTTTTGAATGTCTATTATTTTCATGGAAATATGTTCTACTTGTGAAAGGCCTCAGCCTCCACAGCACCTTAAACCAAATGAAAGAAAAAACACGATGATTCAGAACGGAAAGAGGAAACATGGCTGCTATCGCCCTTACACAATGAATTTTTGGGCCAATAAGAAATATGAACAGAGGACGAAAGTTCCGACGGCTGGCCGGTCAACACTTGAAAATTCAAGTGTTTAACGAAGAAGAAGAAGAAAAAACAGCCAAACAAATTGAGATGCTTTTGTAGGTTGTCCTGAGGCAGGAACATTTAAAAGCCATCGTCATCGTCTAACAATCATGAACGATAATTGACTGTTGTTGTTCTTGTGTTTGTGTAAGTATTTGTTATTAGGTTGTTTCGAAACTTTTGAGAGCATGAATCTTATGGAGTACCTTAGAGCTTTGTGTTAGGAGAGCACAAATTTGGGATTTTTTAAACATATTCTGGCCTCCACCACATTGAACCCTATTGTATGTTGCTCTTCCTTCTTTTCTTCACTTCACCAAAGTTAGTTATGTTTGTGTTAATTTATTACAAACGGATGTTTATAAATAAATAACAATAAAATGTATGAAAAATTAGAAAATGATGCAGACCCACCACTAAGCGACGAAAGCGGCCAATGATGGTGCTATTAAAAATGGAGAAGTTTTTTATTCTGGACTGCTTGTCTTATTTTTATGGGAAGTTTAAAATAAAAAAAATCGCCTACCATAATTTTAATCTACATAGAAATATTGTATAAACAAACACTTGTATGTATGTGTCTTTGTACACCTTAAAGGTAAAGTTAACAAACCACTACAGCAAAAAATTCTTTAACATTTTATTGAGAGATTTTGTAGGTAAGAAAATAAATGATTTTGGAGTTGATGCAGCCCACTCCTGTGAAAGGTTCAAGAAAATGATTTATTTTGTATTTTTGTGTTGAAAAAAGAAAAAAAAAAAAATAACTAATTTTTATTTGTTGTCAAATTCTAAAAGAAGTCGGAACATAAAATTAACTCATGGCATAGCGGTAAAGGGATTCAACAATAAAAAAAAACTTTAAAAATATTGTTAACATAATCCAAGCCTTGTTGAGACCCTTAAAAATAATCCTAAAAAATCCAAGCCTCGTTTATGTCCCTGAAAATATTCCTCAAAAATTCGCGCCTTAAAAATATTCCTGAAAAATCTACGCTCTCTCTAGGTCCTTGAAAATATTCTTAAAAAATCTACACCTTAAAATTATTACTAAAAAAATCAACGTCTTAAAATATTCTTTAAGGGGACCCCCCATTCACGGGGTCAAAAAATCTACACTAATTCAAGAATGTCCCTACAAAATTTCAAGGGAAAATCTCAAGAACTCTTGAAGATATAGCCGACGCCTTGTTGAGGTCCCTCAAGAATATTCTTTAAAAAATCCACGCCTTGTTGAGGTCCCTCAAGAATATTCTTTAAAAAATCCACGCCTTGTTGAGGTCCCTCAAGAATATTCTTTAAAAAATCCACGCCTTGTTGAGGTCCCTCAAGAATATTCTTTAAAAAATCCACGCCTTGTTGAGGTCCTTCAAAAAGGATTCTTTAAAAAATCCACGCCTTATTGACGTCCTTCAAAAAGTACTCTTTAAAAAATCCACGCCTTGTTGAGGTCCTTCAAAAAGTATCCCACGCCTTGTTGAGGTCCCTCAAGAATATTCTTTAAAAAATCCACGCCTTGTGGAGGTCCCTGAAAAATATTCGTTAAAAAATCCTCGCCTTATTGTGGTCCTTAAAAATATTCTTTAATAAATCCACGCCTCAGTTGGCCCTTGAAAAATATTCTTTAATAAATCCATGCCTTGTTGAGGTCCTTGAAAAATATTCTTTAATAAATCCACGCCTTGTTGAGGTCCTTGAAAAATATTCTTTAATAAATCCACGCCTTGTTGAGGTCCTTGAAAAATATTCTTTAATAAATCCACGCCTTGTTGAGGTCCTTGAAAAATATTCTTTAATAAATCCACGCCTTGTTGAGGTCCTTGAAAAATATTCTTTAATAAATCCACGCCTTGTTGAGGTCCTTGAAAAATATTCTTTAATAAATCCACGCCTTGTTGAGGTCCTTGAAAAATATTCTTTAATAAATCCACGCCTTGTTGAGGTCCTTGAAAAATATTCTTTAATAAATCCACGCCTTGTTGAGGTCCTTGAAAAATATTCTTTAATAAATCCACGCCTTGTTGAGGTCCTTGAAAAATATTCTTTAATAAATCCACGCCTTGTTGAGGTCCTTGAAAAATATTCTTTAATAAATCCACGCCTTGTTGAGGTCCTTGAAAAATATTCTTTAATAAATCCACGCCTTGTTGAGGTCCTTGAAAAATATTCTTTAATAAATCCACGCCTTGTTGAGGTCCTTGAAAAATATTCTTTAATAAATCCACGCCTTGTTGAGGTCCTTGAAAAATATTCTTTAATAAATCCACGCCTTGTTGAGGTCCTTGAAAAATATTCTTTAATAAATCCACGCCTTGTTGAGGTCCTTGAAAAATATTCTTTAATAAATCCACGCCTTGTTGAGGTCCTTGAAAAATATTCTTTAATAAATCCACGCCTTGTTGAGGTCCTTGAAAAATATTCTTTAATAAATCCACGCCTTGTTGAGGTCCTTGAAAAATATTCTTTAATAAATCCACGCCTTGTTGAGGTCCTTGAAAAATATTCTTTAATAAATCCACGCCTTGTTGAGGTCCTTGAAAAATATTCTTTAATAAATCCACGCCTTGTTGAGGTCCTTGAAAAATATTCTTTAATAAATCCACGCCTTGTTGAGGTCCTTGAAAAATATTCTTTAATAAATCCACGCCTTGTTGAGGTCCTTGAAAAATATTCTTTAATAAATCCACGCCTTGTTGAGGTCCTTGAAAAATATTCTTTAATAAATCCACGCCTTGTTGAGGTCCTTGAAAAATATTCTTTAATAAATCCACGCCTTGTTGAGGTCCTTGAAAAATATTCTTTAATAAATCCACGCCTTGTTGAGGTCCTTGAAAAATATTCTTTAATAAATCCACGCCTTGTTGAGGTCCTTGAAAAATATTCTTTAATAAATCCACGCCTTGTTGAGGTCCTTGAAAAATATTCTTTAATAAATCCACGCCTTGTTGAGGTCCTTGAAAAATATTCTTTAATAAATCCACGCCTTGTTGAGGTCCTTGAAAAATATTCTTTAATAAATCCACGCCTTGTTGAGGTCCTTGAAAAATATTCTTTAATAAATCCACGCCTTGTTGAGGTCCTTGAAAAATATTCTTTAATAAATCCACGCCTTGTTGAGGTCCTTGAAAAATATTCTTTAATAAATCCACGCCTTGTTGAGGTCCTTGAAAAATATTCTTTAATAAATCCACGCCTTGTTGAGGTCCTTGAAAAATATTCTTTAATAAATCCACGCCTTGTTGAGGTCCTTGAAAAATATTCTTTAATAAATCCACGCCTTGTTGAGGTCCTTGAAAAATATTCTTTAATAAATCCACGCCTTGTTGAGGTCCTTGAAAAATATTCTTTAATAAATCCACGCCTTGTTGAGGTCCTTGAAAAATATTCTTTAATAAATCCACGCCTTGTTGAGGTCCTTGAAAAATATTCTTTAATAAATCCACGCCTTGTTGAGGTCCTTGAAAAATATTCTTTAATAAATCCACGCCTTGTTGAGGTCCTTGAAAAATATTCTTTAATAAATCCACGCCTTGTTGAGGTCCTTGAAAAATATTCTTTAATAAATCCACGCCTTGTTGAGGTCCTTGAAAAATATTCTTTAATAAATCCACGCCTTGTTGAGGTCCTTGAAAAATATTCTTTAATAAATCCACGCCTTGTTGAGGTCCTTGAAAAATATTCTTTAATAAATCCACGCCTTGTTGAGGTCCTTGAAAAATATTCTTTAATAAATCCACGCCTTGTTGAGGTCCTTGAAAAATATTCTTTAATAAATCCACGCCTTGTTGAGGTCCTTGAAAAATATTCTTTAATAAATCCACGCCTTGTTGAGGTCCTTGAAAAATATTCTTTAATAAATCCACGCCTTGTTGAGGTCCTTGAAAAATATTCTTTAATAAATCCACGCCTTGTTGAGGTCCTTGAAAAATATTCTTTAATAAATCCACGCCTTGTTGAGGTCCTTGAAAAATATTCTTTAATAAATCCACGCCTTGTTGAGGTCCTTGAAAAATATTCTTTAATAAATCCACGCCTTGTTGAGGTCCTTGAAAAATATTCTTTAATAAATCCACGCCTTGTTGAGGTCCTTGAAAAATATTCTTTAATAAATCCACGCCTTGTTGAGGTCCTTGAAAAATATTCTTTAATAAATCCACGCCTTGTTGAGGTCCTTGAAAAATATTCTTTAATAAATCCACGCCTTGTTGAGGCCCCTTAAAAATATTCATTAAAAACCCCACGCCTTTGTTAGTCCTTAGAAAGTATCCTTTAATAAATCCACACCTTGTTGGGGTCCTTGAAAAATATTCTTTAATAAATCCACGCCTCAGTTGGTCCTTGAAAAATATTCTTTAATAAATCCACGCCTCAGTTGGCCCTTGAAAAATGTTCTTTAATAAATCCACGCCTTGTTGAATTTCGAATAATCTACATTGGTAGGGTCCTTGAAAAATATTCTTTAATAAATCCACGCCTTGTTGAGGTCCTTGAAAAATAATTTTTAATAAATCCACGCCTTGTTGAGGTGAAAATTCAATATAATCTCCATCTTATATCTGGCTAAAAAATCCTTTAAATTGTCATATATCCAAAAAACTTAAATTTAAGAAATTTAAATTTTGTGCATCCTTTCCAAAAATAAACAACAAACCCAAAATTATTACATTTCCATAATGCAGATGAAATTCAAAATGATTTTTGGTGACATCATTTCACAAATCAACAACCTAAGCATCATCAGCAGAAGAACAGCAGCAGCATCATCAACAGCATCCTCATCGTCGTCATGGAATTTGAATCACATGACATGCCAAATCTTGGCAAGAATATGCATATCCTTTTTATTATTGCTGCTGCTGCTATTCCCACAACTGTAGTTTTACCCACTCCTTCGGTCACACAGACACACACACACATTCATATATGAGAAAGAAATTTACGTCAATTTTTGTCGCATTTAGTGACATATATCCTCTCAACACTTGCTTGCCTGCCATGTCCTGGCAAAAAAGGATGTGTGCAAAAACTAAACGAAGGATGCCGAATCCAAAAAGAATTGTATTAAAAATCATGAATTGAACTTAATTTACATTTGGAAGATGTCAAACTCATATCAAATTGAAAAAAAAAACGAGAAAAATATAATGAAGAAGTGTGAGGGAAAACAGAACTATTGCAACTGTTTCTTAGCGACATTCATCGCTATTCAGCCAACCCAACCAATCATCATCGCTTGCCATCACCACTACCGGCGACATTCCTCGTCCCCATCACATTTCAGTTCAGTTCATTTATTATGAATTGAGTTTTCAAATGTCATTAATTTCTTGGAAATAATTCAAGAAGAGGGTAATTGTTGCAGAAGTAGTTGGATGGAGGATGTATGGGGAGAGGAGGTTGGTGGGTGGGATAATTACGAATATTGAACTATAAATGATTGAATGCCATCAATAAATATTTTTAGCGTAAACGGAGAAGTTGGAAAACTTAAATTGAATTAAATATTATCTGACAAATAATTTAATGAAGTATGGAAATAAAAATATTAAAAAAAATCAAAATAATTCTTTAAAAAATCCACGCCTTGTTTAGATGTTTAAAAAGGTCACGCCTTGTTTTGGTGATCCCTGAAGAATATTCTTTAAAAAATCCACGCCTTGTTCAGATCCTTAAAAAATAATCTTTAAATAATCCACGCCTTGTTCAGATCCTTAAAAAATAATCTTTAAATAATCCACGCCTTGTTCAGGTCCTTAAAAAAATAATCTTTAAATAATCCACGCCTTGTTCAGGTCCTTAAAAAAATAATCTTTAAAAAATCCACGCCTTGCTCAGGTCCTTAAAAAAATATTCTTTAAAAAATCCACGCCTTGTTCAGGTCCCTAAAAAAATATTCTTTAAAAAATCCACGCCTTGTTCAGGTCCCAAAAAAAATACTCTTTAAAAAATCCACGCCTTGTTCAGGTCCTTAAAAAAAATTCTTTAAAAAATCCACGCCTTGTTCAGGTCCCTTAAAAAAATATTCTTTAAAAAATCCACGCCTTGTTCAGGTCCTTAAAAAATATTCTTTAAAAAATCCACGCCTTGTTCAGGTCCCTTAAAAAAATATTCTTTAAAAAATCCACGCCTTGTTCAGGTCCCTTAAAAAAATATTCTTTAAAAAATCCACGCCTTGTTCAGGTCCCTAAAAAAATATTCTTTAAAAAATCCACGCCTTGTTCAGGTCCTTAAAAAAATATTCTTTAAAAAATCCACGCCTTGTTTGATGGTCCTTA